>NC_056523.1:227129316-227143405 GCF_019175285.1 Sceloporus undulatus
TGATAGTATGCAGCCTTGCCTGCCCCCTTTGCTGATTTGGAACCATTCTGTTTCTCCCTATTCTATTCTAATGGCTTCTGCCTCTTTTCTGAATATAGGTTAGCTATCACAGCAGTCAGATGTTGTAGCACTCCCATTTCTCTAAGGACAAGCCATAGGCTTTGCTGTAGTCAATAAAGCACATGCAGATTTTCTTCTGGAATTCCCTGGTGTGCTCCATTGCCCACCATATGTTTCCAGTATAATCCCTACCACCTCTTTCTTTCCTGAAAACAGCTTGCACCTCTGGGATTTCTCACTCTATGTATGGTAGGAGTCTTTGCTGCAGAATTTTAAGCATGACTTTGCTTACATGGGAAATTAGTGCAATGAGTCTGTAATTACTGCAATCTTTGGTCTCCCTTTTTGTGGATGGGAATGAATATGGATCCATTCCAGTCTGTAGGTCACTGTTTTCCATTTTTCTTGACAGATTTTAGTTAAAACTAAGCTTGACTCTGTCTCTGTGGATTGTAATAGTTCTACTAGTATATTATTTATTCCTGGTGATTTGTTCACTCCAATTGCCTTGAGTGCAACTTCAGTTTGCTATCATGGTGACATAATAGCCATGTTCAAATATTTGAAGGGATGTCATATTGAGGATGGAGCAAACTTGTTTTCTGCTGCTCCAGAGACTAAGGCACAATATAGAATAGATTCAGAGGCTGGATGGCCATCTGTTAGGTGTGCTTTTATTGTATATTCCTGTATGGCTCAATGGATTTGGGCTGGATAGACCTTGTGGTCCCTTACAATTCTATGATTATATGATTCTCTACACTATTTATATTATGTATTATAAATGTTAGATTTATATCCACCTTTTCTCTCATGAATGGAACTTGTGATTTACGATAAACAATATTTTAAGACATTTTACAGTAAAATAATAGAACACTGTTAAACCTTAAGATGTAAATCATCATACCAGTAGAAGAAAAATACAGCAGTGACTTTGTTAGGAGGCCCTTTAATAGCAAGAGAGCTTGCATAAAAAGATCTATGCCTGCCAGTGAAAAGATAATGAGGGAGTATGCCCAGCCTCCTGTGGTACAGTAAGCAGTTTCAGAACTTGGGAGTTCTTTCACTTTCTTGGACAGCTTCTCTATACCACTCAGTGAATCAGTAAGAATAAATCTCAGTATGTATCATTGGTATGCTTCCTAGAGATAGACCCCATGGACTTTGATTGGCTCATGTTTATTGAATATTTCTAAACACTTTTAACAATTAGTTAATAAGGATTTGCACAGGTGGTGCTATATTGCCAAGCTGAGCTTCTTGCCATGTTGATTTTCAATCCATTGTGGTTTTCAGGTATCTGGTAGAACTTGGTTGTATCAAACCACTCTGTGACCTCCTTACAGTGATGGACTCGAAGATTGTGCAAGTAGCACTTAATGGGCTTGAAAACATTCTGCGGCTTGGTGAGCAAGAAGCCAGACGAAGCGGTACGGGTATTAACCCATACTGTGCCCTCATTGAAGAAGCCTATGGTAAGCGGGTGATGGGTGGCTGCCATGGTAAAAACATCCTGCATATTGGCTTTTGCCTTATTTCCCACTACTCCTTTTAATCAAATATAAGAAGACAGCTCTTCTGCTTGGCCAGTGGACTCTGCTGGAACAATGGGCAAAGCTTAAAATCTACATGTTTGTCTAGGTTTCAGGCTGAAGGATTTGCAGAGTATTTTGTTTTGCTGTTTCTGTATTGCATTCTCCATTTGATATGTGGCACTTTTATTGAAATCCTGGAATCCTGTTGGTGGCATGACAAATGAAAAACTCCCCTTATACCTGTGTCTATCTTTTTTAAGGTCATTGAAGGAGTAGGTATACAGTACCTCCCCATACAAGCCTTGCCTCATGTGTACCTGTCAGCTACCAGGGCACATTCCTATAGCCATTTTGTAGTTAGGGCAAGATCTGTGTCCTCCTAAAAGACCTCCCATTCTCCTAGATATCTGTGAGAGTCAAAGGATGATATCTTGTGCTCCCATCAGCAGGAATGCATGCATCTTCCCATGGCCACTGACTGGTTATGGAGGCATGCTACAGCAGCCAACGGGTTGACTGGGTGTGTGAAGGCAGAAGTGCACTGGGCAGAGTTCTACCAAGTCAGTGTAGGAGCTCAGCCTCTGAGTTAAGGAACAGGATCACCTGAGATTGCTTTTGCAGTGGTGGGATCTTCAGCACATCTTTGGAATCTTATATGGTATAAAATATAACTAGTTTGCTGAAGGGTTTTTAATTAGTGTCACAGTTCTCTCTCTCTCTCTCTCTCTCTCTCTCTCTCTCTTAAACTTAAGGAAGAGCATGAAATAGGTATAGCTCCATGTGCTAGATCTGAGAGAGTTTGTGTATTACCCTTTCAGGGCTGGACAAGATTGAATTCCTGCAGAGCCATGAGAACCAAGAAATCTACCAGAAGGCCTTTGATCTGATTGAGCACTACTTTGGGACAGAAGAAGAAGACAGCAGCATTGTTCCACAAGTCGATCTTGGCCAGCAGCAGTACATCTTCCAGCAGTGTGAGGCTCCCATGGAAGGCTTCCAGCTCTGAGGTGCTCCTGTGTACTGTATTGCTCTGCCCAACTAGTAGAGCTGAGTAGTCTTGTTTTCCATAAACCTGTGTGAGCTCATTTGCTTGCTTTTTGCACACAACCTCTTTAAACACAACTGGAAAACATTTGGCTCTTAGTTGTAGGATGCCACTTTGGTAAGGGCTTACCAGAACTGCTGTACCCATCTCTGAAGAGCTGGTGCATTTCTGTAAAGATATCAGTTTTCCCTTATGAAATATACACTAACATGGTGTAATCCTAGATTCTAAAACAAGTGTGGAGTTGCTGCATTTGTGTATTTGTGTGTGTATGTGTGGCAGTGTTTTTGCTGTCTACAAAAAGGCTTTGAGAGACTCTTCCTGTGCACTCCTCCGGGAGCCTGCCTCATTCAGTCGATTTATTTTATTTAACAGTCACACAGAATTTGAACTGTGGTGGTTTTGTGTGTGGCAACCTAGGCTCCTATTAATATTTATACACATGAGCTCTCTGTTCCCTGTACTTATAGCCACCAGTGAATAAGCTTCTCCAGATTCTAGGAATACTGAACATCTGATAACAAACTGACTTCTATGCTGCCATTTTGACTGCTTGGGGTTTGGCATTCTCTCGTCTATATGGGGAACTGCTCCATTTCACTCTTCCTTCCCATGGCAAAGCAATATCTGTTGTTGAAGCTACCCTAAATTGTGCCAGAGATAGAAGAACAATTGCTGCTCATCTACTGCAGTATAAATTGGCTCTCTGCATTAAAAACTGATACATTCATATACTGAAGTTGTTTCTTATCAATAGCATTACTGCTAAGAAATTCCCACTTGAGTTTTTGTACACACCTCGGTCAAACAAAGCTCTGTATTTCACTTTTTATTGTGAACTCTTAAAATGCTAAACATGCAAGGACAATATTAGCTTCTTCGGTTGCATTGGCCTTTATGAACTGCATCAGACTGGGAAGGACACTTTGGCTTGAACACAAATCCCTCTAATGGAATCAAATCCTACTAGTCAAGGTCTGCATTTCACAACTACTCCACAAGCACTTCAGTTGTGAAACCATCTGGCTAACATTTTCATCTTGCATCTCTCATTTAGACCTCAGTGCAACTGATCTCTGGGAAGGCATCAGCACTTCTGCTTTCCTCAACAGATGTGTGTCACAACACAGTTTCCATATATTTGTAGAGTGCCCTGTTAACTAGTACCAATGTTGTGGCTCTTCATTATGCTTGGATTGAAGGCACTGGATATGAAGGAAAATTGCTTTATTCTTTTTCCATTCCCAGGTCAGCTGGCCCTGACAGTATAGTATTAATTTAATTTATTAGCAGTATTGTTCCTGTGTAAATGCTTGGATATTGCAAAGAGTTTGCAACTTCTCCTTAGTTGAGTAGTCTCTTTAGTAAATTCCACCATTTAAAGCAGGAGACAACTAATGTTGTGCCCCATAATCGTTGTCAGAATTGTTGGAATTATCCTGTGTGAAGCATTTAATCAAAGCTAATTGGCATCACCATAAAAATTCTGGCCTGGAGACCTAACCTCATCAATTTTCTAGGTGAACAACCCCCATTTTACAAGGGGTCTTCACAGCTGCCTCTTCTGCCCATTCTTTGGCACACACACCCCATGTTGCTTTTTTTACTGCTGCTTTATACTGAGGGACTTTGGCAGCTTATCATTGTCAACCTTTGTTAGACTGTTTGTAATTTTAAAATAAAAAAGGCGCGTGAACTGAATGTGCTTTGCAATAAACGAATCCCTCCCTCTGGTAAGTGGTTAGCAGCGGGAGTTGGGGAAAATACATGGAGCAAAAATGTTGGGATCCATGAGTGAGAGGCTATGGCTACAAGGTTAGGAGGCATTCTAATGCTGACTATGCGATCCTGAGTTTGCCATCAGAAGAAAAGTCCATTTACCAAAAAATGTCACCAGAGCAGCAAAAGGGAGGAGAGCAGCTATGAACAAAAAATAAAACAATGTGCAAGAAAAGTTAAAGGGTGATTAACTTTTTTTTTTTGGCAAAGATACATTGCAACCCAATTTTAAATTAGGTGGGTAATCCTAAAAGAAAAAACCTCAGTGTCGCCTTTACATCCCATAGTTATCACTCTTTCTTTCTTGAAGTAGAAGCACTAAGGAATAGCAATTTTGTTTCTGCTTCCAGATTGTTTGGGATTTTTTGTGGCTAGTTTTTTAAAAGTGTAAATTTCTGATGACATGCCGTTTCTATAAGATTTGTTTTAAATCATGTACTTTATTAAATAGCTTTTTGGGGTCAGGTGAGCAAACTACATATTTTGTAAGCCAACTTCAGTGAAGTGTGCATGTGATACTGAAATGTTTCGCATACACAAATACTGATAGTGTGTATATGTGTGTGCATACGTAGAGTATATATGCACATACACAATCCTCCAGTGTGTGTGCTAATGTGTATGTATATATGTATATTTACACACATCCTATATCTTTCTCATACTGAAATTATTTCTCCCAAGCTAGTGAGAACGTGACACTTTGGTGTTCCTTTTAGGAAATAATGACCATTCTCTCTTTAAAGGGGTGAATTAAATCATAAATACATTCAAATAAAGTGTGCTGTGTCCCAGTTTTTGTAAAAGGAGTAAAATATATTTCTCTTTGTTCTTTTGTATAACATAGTAGCAGTGTATTGTAGACAAATCTGAACAGCCTTTAAAATCCAGACTTGTATAGCTGAAGCAGGTAACTTAGTGTATGAGAACGAGCTGGTTGATAGGGAAGGAGGATGGAAAGTATGGAAAGCCTGGAGACCCTCCATAACATCTTACAACTCATCAGTTCATTGTGGATTTTTTCCCCCAGCAAGAAGGCTCATTGTACAGACTGCTAGGAGTGAAAAGAACAGTATTTGCTTTTTGCTAAAGCAGTGATCCACAAACTTTTTCAGGCTACCATCCTCTTTCCCCTTCAGTGGCAACACTAGTGTCCCCCCCCCATCCCTACTTCTTGATATTAGGTCTACTGCAAATTCAAAGCAACCCATCGTGGTCGCTGCTTCCTTTGCACCTGGTCACCTTGGGAGCAAGTGAGCAAAAGCCATGCTGGCCCTGACGAAGGTTGGTACTTACCCATTATACGTTCATTTCCAGCAGACGGGAGTCCTAGCATCCTGTATACTGGGTTAGCGCCTCCCAATTTGCTCCTGTAGGCAGGGACAATGAAAAACAAAGTCCGGCCCCTATATAGGGAGGAGCTAGCCCCCCCTGGGTCTCAGTCTTGTTCCTGCCTACGCTCTTCGCAAGACATGTTCTTCGAGCCAGCAAGATTTTTTCTCTGTCAAAAGTGGTTTGTTTTTTCCTGGCCTCCCCTTCTCTCCCTTCCTGCCTTTCCGTTCGGTAGTGGTGGCTATGGCAGAGTCCCAGTTCGGTGACGCGTCAGGGAGGCCCCGACAGCGCTAGTGTCCAACGTCACCAAGGACGCGCTGGCCGGCGATGGGCGCCATATTAGGCGCTGCGATGGGGGCTGCCATCTTGGGTGTCCCGATACCGGGCTAACCCAGTATACAGGCAGATAGGACTCTTGTCTGCTGGGAAACTACAGCGCTATATAAATAAAATATAACAATAAAAGCTGGCATGGACGAGTAGCTTCTCAGTCACTGCTCCCAGGATGGCTGGGTCCAAAGGGGCTCACAATCCCTTTTTTTGCTGGAGTAAAGGGAGCAGCTGGTGTGCACATAGGGGGTTTACAAAGGCCACGTTCTCTGGACTGGAGATAAGTATGGATAAGGAAAGGGGAGATTTTAACCACAGGAGCCCTCCAAGGCAAAAAGGTCTTCCCAAGAATCAACCCCAGATACTCCTCACCCTCATTCTCCAGAGATGTGCCTCCCACACCCAGCTTCAGTTGTCCATCTGCCCCCACAAACATTGCTTCATTACCTTTTTTCTCAGCTTGTCCAACAAAAGAAAACAGAAGCAGCAATGCAGCTCCAACCTGTGAGCTAAGTCCCAGCAAAGCTCACAAAGCTTAAGCGGAATCCCAGATTTGAAGGCTTCTTGTTGCTGCCATTTCTCCCCTGCTGCCACCTACTTTTCTTGCTCTAACCACTCTGTCCCAAAATGGTGCCCCAGAAACGATGCCCTGCTCCCAAGCGTCAAAAGTTTCTCAACTGCCACAGCCACCAGTGAAGGATGCTGCTGAGGGAGGGAGGAGCGTGTGCAAGCAAGCAAAAAGGTGATCAGTGGATTGTGGTTTTAAAGGACCCTGAAAAAGTTTTATGCAATCCCTCATTCCCACCATGGTCCTGAAGGCCACTGATTCCCCTTCTCTTTCTTGCGCATCACTACTTTGACTGAAGGCCCTTCTGCTGCTCTCCTAGATCCTTCCACCATGCCCCCTTTGGGGATCACTATGAAGGAGGACAAACAGGACCTTCATCCTTATCAAGATTTTGCAACAAGGGTTTGAAAATGAAACCAGCAGGGTTGTTAAAGAAAATATGCAGGGGTAGTTGTGTTGGCCATTTAGCAAATCCAAACAAAAATCCATCAGTGATACCTTTATTACGTTATGTAGAAGCTTGCAACAGTTGTTAAAGGTTAGTGTAAAAAAAAAACCACAGAGTTTGTGGATGTTGTTGCAAATGTACATATATTCATTTCATAAAGTACATTTGCACAACAGGATTAAAGTATTGAATTCCAAACCAGTACAGTGTGCTAAGATATTTGTGCTATCACATTAAAAATCCCACATACTGCTAACCACTTGGCAGTTAGTTCTGCAGCTTGGACAGGCCTATCACATACGGATACATAAATGTGTGTTTTACAAGTCATATGCAATAAGACACAGATTTAGCCTTCAGAAAAAGAATTTATAGTTATTTGATGGTGGCAAAGTATGGACACTTCATCAGAAAACATTACTACAAAATAATTTATTCTTTCTGTGAGGTGGAAAGCAAGACGTGAGCGACTAATGAAAATGCATTCCTCCGGAAGCTGTTCTGTAACCGGGAAGTGAAAACCCGCCTTCTGTTTGGTTCATGGCTTGGCAGAAGCACTCTGGGCTGCCTCCTCTCTCCAGCGAGCTTTTTTCTCCATGTTCTGGCTTGTCAGGGATTCATGTCTTCCAACAGCCTTCAGACCATTTACAAAGGATGCAAAACAGAAAAAAACAGAAGCCTTCATTAAAAGTAACATGCCAGGGATTTTTCAAGCAGTACAATGAAATGCTGACAAACCAGATGGCTACTGTAGCCCACAAAAAAAGGCGGCACATTATTTCAGCATAAACTTTCATGGGCGCTGCTCTACTGATGAATTGAGTGGAGTTTCATTAGGCAGACGCTGGGTGGGGTGTCTACTATGAAAACTGAGTTCTGAGAAAATATGCCAATTGACATTAATATTTCAGTGTTTTAAGAGTACTTTACACTTTCGCAATACTGCAATTAAATGATATCTGGCAAAGGACTCTGGCAGTAACTTTGATTTGGTTATTCCTCCTCCTTGCTCAGCAGATTTTTGCATTTAATAATTCTCCCGATCAACAGGATGCTCCTCCAATAGCAATAGCAAGTTCATTTCTATACCGTTTATTAATGACTTAAGCACTCCCTAAGCGGTTTACAAAGTGTAAGCTTAGAGTAAGTGTACTCATTTTAGCAACCTTGGAAGAATGCAAGCCTGAGTTGAGCTTGAACCCTTTCGCTAGTATTGAACTCGCAACCTTATAGTTTGTGACTGAGTAGCTGCCTTACAGGCATTTAACCACTGCGCTACCATGAGCATTCTCATGACTGGCTATACTGGTTGAGGTAGTGGCAGGTGCACTTTCAACATCTGGGGGGCTGGATCCCACCCCTCGCTTAAGTACTGGAGAAGAACAGAACTGGGCTGCTTATGGCCCACTCCCTCCCACCACCACCAGTTTAGTCCCCAAAAGTAAAAGCTGAATGCTCTAGCCTTGCTTGTTGAAAGGCAAAGCTGTTTCATTCCAGAATTTTGAAAGCTGAAACACTTGACTGTAGTGGGTTGTCCCTTCATGAAATTTTTGTTCACGTATTTATTCTCCGATCTGGAACAAATTTTAGGAGCTGTCTATATTTACCAGAGAAGTTTAATTCCCCATAAACTCCTAAGTTTTTGAAATGACAAAAGCATTAAGGAATGTGGAAGCCTGCTAAGACAGCATTTTTTTTAAGGGAGAAGCAAAAACCAGTATCTGCCACAAGCCACTTTTGACACTTAAAAAGGCTCCTCTCTTCACACACAGGTTGAGTGTGTGAAGAGAGGAGGTTGAGTGAAAGAAGCTTTATCTCTGTGTGTTTATATGTGTGTTGTGTGCCTTCAAGTTGTTTCCAACTTATGGCGACCCTAAGGTGAACTTATCACAGTTTTTTGGCAAGATTTGTTCAGAGGAGCTTTCCCCTTTGGCCTTCCCAAGGCTGCGAGTATATGGCATGTCCACCCAGGACACCCAGTGGATTTCGTGGCCAAGCAGGAATCAAACCCTGGTCTCTAGAATTGTAGTCCATACCAAACCACTACACCACAATTCTGTCCGCATCTCCTTTTCCCACAATTCATAGGCCCCAGCCACTCCTTTGCCATAGGTTCTCTTGCTGAAAATGGAGGCGAAACGCTTACTTTCATTGGAATTCTCGCATCCTTCCCTGCTTGTATTACAACTTTATTATTTAATTACTAATGAGAGAAATGTTGCGACAACCCATCAGTTCTTTTCCTTGTCTATGAGCCCTAACAGACAAGCCAAAATAAAGCTGCCTCGTGCCACTTTGGAGGTGTGCTATTTAAATGAAGCATGCGTCCTAAGAGGCTGGAAGCTGCGCCAAAGCCATGCTCCAGTCCTAAGGACTGGAGCGGGCTTTGGCGCAGCTTCCGGCCTCTAGATGCATGTGTCATTTAAACGCATACCTCCAAAGTGATCCGAGCAGCTTTATTTTGGCCTGTCTGTTCAGGCCCTATGTCATTCTTTGTACTCACCGCTTCCCTGTAATTACCATCACTATGCAGCCCAAGATTGTCAAGGTAATCATCAGGTAGCTGATCTGCACACGGATCTTGTTCTTGGCTGCCTCAATCATCTCAAATCTTTAAAGAACAAACAATTATGTTACTGAACATTAGGTGTTTACATTGCTTCATCTGTTTGCTAACACACATAAAAAGAGAAGAAAGAAAAACCATCCCCATGCTCAGTTGAAAGGAAGGTGACCTTGTAGGAGAACAGCTATTACACGCTAAGAGGGGACACTAAGTGCTTAGGAGTAACTGCCACAAGAGAGAAAACAACACAGGTGAGAGGCAGCCCCCTTTTCATACTAAGCTCACAATCCCTTAACTTGCTCAGAGGAGAAAAGAAGGTGTTCCAGGCTTTACAAAGCAAGTTGTTGAACATTAGGTGCCTCTGATCTCAGTGTGGCAAAAACCATAGCACTGCCCCCTCCTTATAGCTGTCTTTTTTTGTTCGTTATGAAAGATTTGTTTGTCTGATCCTGAAACCAAGTATAGCTCCAAATGATTTATTCCCCACACAGCAAAAAGGGGTTCGTTTTCAGACTTTTAACAGTGTTGCAACTACCGTGGCTTACACCAGATAAAAACTGCCACATTTCACAGTACGCAGGTGGGAGGAAAATGCATCACCAGTAATGCAATTAAAATACCCATGTTTTCAGGATAAGGTTGTCCAAATTAAGTACGGCTTGATTTAAACCTACACAGGACAGAGGAGCAATATGTGAGTTCAAAAGCAAGAACACGGAGTGAGACAAAATCTCCTTAGCGAAGGTTTGCAACTGCAAAATGCAGATATACAACCTGAGGAACCCAGCAATAGTATTAGAATAGCATGTACATTTCTATACCACTTATCAGTGCACTTAAACACTCCCTAAGCTGTTTACAAAGTGTAAGCTAATGGCCCCCCAACAATCTGGGTATTCATTTTAGCAACTGTGAAGGATGCAAGACTGAGTCGAGCTTGAGCCCTTTTGAATTCGCAACCTTAGTGTGAGTGAGTGGCTGCAGCCCACCACAATCATTTCTTTCCAAAATTGTTCTACTCATGCCTGTAAAAAAATTTATTACATTTTGCAAGACTAGAGTAGTTAATTAAAATAAGCATCAAAGTGCGTGGCAAAGCCAATAACCTCTGGAAATGGAATTGCAATTATAGGTCAATCACATCTTGAAGTCCACTGTCTTTGCTCTCAACACAGTTCTAAGTAAATAAAGGATGCAAAGTTCCTAAAAGAGTCCCTGGGAGATATCACTTCACACAATATGACCACTACTCTGGCACACCAAGGAAAACAGCCTCCATTGTCATTTTACAAAGACTATGGCAGTGGTTACAAGAGTGGGCAGTGAGGGAAAGGGGGCAACGGGAGTCAAAATATTGGCACGCAAAACAGATAAGGCCTTTGAGACAATGGTAGAGATGGAGGCAGAGAAGTGGCAACAAAAAGGAGGTTACATTTTGGATCCTCCTTAACCTTTATGAGCTTTGTCAGGACTTGGCTGGTGCTCCTGCTTTCTTTCTTCAGACAGGCCAAGAGAAGAGAGAAGAAAAAATGTTAGGGGGGGGGGGGTGGCATCTCTCTGGGGAAAGTGGAGTGAGAGCATCCAGGATCAGTTCTTGGAAAGAGTCCTTCCTCTCCAGGGAAACGTTTCCCTCTTTGCATCCAGTCACCTTGGGAGCAGTAACCAAGAGACCTCTCATCCGCACTGGCCTTTGCCACAATGCCAGCAGGGCCAAGAAGTTTCTTAGTTGCTGCACAGGCAGCTGCTCAGTTGCTACTCCCAAGGTTACCAAACAGCCAGTTGAAGAGCAACCGAGAAACCTCTTGCCTGCGCCAAAAGTTGCCGCAACGCTAGCACAGGTAAGAGGCTGACTGCGCAGCTGCTGTTCCCTTTGCACCCGGTCACCTGGGAAGCAGCAACTGAGCAGCCTTCCTTTCTCTGCAAGGCTGGACGAGAGGGAGGAGCAGGCTTGGGCTGCTACTATGGCTGTATTTGCACATGAGGGACTGAGGTGGAAGAGGAGACGGTGGCGAGCTGGACACAGCTGAGGTAGACATCACTGGCCAACTGCTGCACAAACAGCAGATCTGATATCGAGAAGTAAGCATTGGGGGCTGCTAAGGTTGTCACCCAAGAGGGAAGGGGGCAGTAGTCCGAACATGTTTGGGGACCACTGGACTATTGTATATTCTGACAAAAAGCAAACAACTGTTTCAAAGCAGCACAGGACAGCAAGCCCCTCTGAGAGGCTTCAATGCTCTTCCCTATGTAAATTTTTGCTATTCAGATTCCAACATACTAAGCTGGGAAAGGTCTTTGTTTTGGACAAAAAATAAGAACAGCAATTTTAAAAACATCTAGCCAGTATCTATTAAAAAACCAGAACTCCAGGAGAGCCTTTGGCGAAGGATGTTATCATGTCAAAACCTATAAGCTAGGCCTGAATTCACAAGGAAAAATGTAGGCTACTGCCCACCTCTGTGTGACACTCTAAGCAGCAAATGGGCAGAGATCAAGTGGCTCATACTTTTCTACCTAGAATGCTATTTTTTCTGCCCAGTTCTTGAGTGATAGTCGGGATATGTGCTTTGCTTTTAATTGCAGTTATCCAAATCAATTCAGAAATATTTAAAACTGATAAAGAGAACTATACTTACGACACTGTTTCGGGTATGTCCTCTGCTTTCTTGTATCGGCCTGTCCATAGCAAGATTTTCTTTTCCCGGTCAGTGGGCTTGTGCCCTGGGACTTTGAAGGAGGCGCCTACAGAGACGAAGGAAAAGAAAATGCAGCACTATTTCCAACCCAAATACTTCATTCAGATAGCAGTATCAAAATAGTGATCAACTTGCAACAGCTAATTAATCCAAACTGAGTGCTGCATTTGGCTTGTATATGGACAAATGATCAGAGAGTCCAAGCAGGACTAGGAATTTGCTACACCAGCAGCAAACTGCCTAAGTTTCAGTCAGCAGACTGGAAGATTTCCTGATCAAATGTTATCTGGCTCACTTAGGCTCATATGCAGGATGCCCTGCAAAATGTTATATTAAAAAAAAAAAAAGCTAATGTAGACAAGATAAGCAAATGCAATGAATCAAAATTTATTTGCTGATAAAAATTAATCTACAAGATAACACTGAAAAATAAAGTGAACAGGTTTAGCATAATTAAAGGTATCCCAGAAGCACACACCAAAAGCCATTGAGCAGTGTTGATCTGAAGAGATACCCAGCTGTGCTGTTTTGAGAATCAGTTTCAGCTTTTTCTAGTGGAGGTCCTTTGGACCAAAGACAGGCAATGCAAGTTCCCACATAAAGACTGGAGTGCTCTTGTGATTTCCCTTTGCATCTACATGTGGATGTCGCTGCCCGCCACCCGCTACACTCAACAAAATATATGAATAAAAATGTTTTTTAGCAGGCACATTTTCATCCCCATATTCACGTATATTCAAAATTTAACATTTTACGGAGGCATGTTACAGACCACCCCTTTGGGGCGGCCTGTAACCGGCCCTTTCCCCGCTGTATCGGGCCTCAGCTGCCACAACGGCAGCCTGTGAGGCCCCGATCTGCCGCTTTCCAGGCCACGGGGA
Organism: Sceloporus undulatus; assembly: GCF_019175285.1. NCBI lineage: Eukaryota > Metazoa > Chordata > Lepidosauria > Squamata > Phrynosomatidae > Sceloporus > Sceloporus undulatus. Next base: position 227,142,560 of record NC_056523.1, read on the forward strand.
AGCGGCAAAAGGCCGCATCCCCGCGGCCTGGAAAGGGGTGTCCTTGGGGCTTCATGGCCCAAGGACACCCACCCAGTGGCAGCGGGGAGGAGGAGAAAGGGGCTGCTCGGCCCCTTTCTCCCTTGCATCCCTGGTGCAGCTGTCTAAAGGCTGTGCCAGTGACGCAAACCGCAGAAGGAACTCCGTTTCAGCGCTCCTTCTCGCGCCATGGAAAGGGCACTCTAGGCGCCCTTGCGCGGCGCGACGTCACAACCACGCCGCCTCGTTCGGAGGCGGCGCAGTGGTGACGTAGTCATGGCGGCGCCCATCTGTATAGGGTGCTGCCATTTTGTACAGACCGGGTCCGTACTAGGGTTAGGGGCGTCAAGAAGTGACGCCCCTTTCTAACCCTAGTACACGCTCGTCGCATACTAGGGTGCCCATTTGTAACGGGCCAAAAGCTCATAGGGCATGATTTCCAGACCCTTCACCCTGTCAGGGATGCTTTGATTGAGATTTCCTGCATGGCAAAATGGGGTTGAACTGGATGGCCCTTGTAGTCTCTTCACATTTAAAACTTGTACGCCAGCTGTGCCCATTCCTTGAGAAGCCAGATTTGGCCATGGTGGTACATGCCTTGGTTACATCTCGTTTGAACTACTGTAATGGGCTCTACATGGGGCTGCCTTTGAAAAGTGTTCGGAAAATTCAGCTGGTTCAAAGAGCTGCTGCCAGGGGCAGATTACAGAAACCATACAATGCCCCTCTTGAAACAGCTTCATTGGCTGCCAGTTTGTTTCCGGGCACAATTCAAGGTACTGGCTATTACCTACAAAGCCCTACATGGCTCAGGTCCACACTATTTGG
>NC_056523.1:227143505-227153686 GCF_019175285.1 Sceloporus undulatus
CTTAACCATTAAGGCAATAAAAATAAAACTATATACAGACCTTTAAAACTTTCAGATCAAGGACCACAAATCATTAAAAGCCTAACCTCAATTGTTTGTAAAGGCCAGGTGGCACAAAAATGTTTTAACTTGCCCCTGGAAGGAGAGCAGGGACGGGGTCATCTTGGCCTCTCTGGGGGTAAAGTTCCAAAGTTCTTAGTTGCCAACTAAGAATTTCCACTATTACCTAGCTCATCACTGTTAGTTAGGATCAGATCTAAAATAGCTAATCCCCTTGCTACCTCTTCCACCTTCTAGACAATGAAATTGTCCGCAAAGTAAGGAATTTTTGGGGCCTTAAATTCTTGGTAGAATTTGCATTCCAACAAATATCAGGATAGTTGAAATTCCTCATTACTACTATATTTCTTCTTTCTGAATCATCTGTTCAAGGATGGCATCATACAAGTCTTCAGTCTGGTCTGAGTGTTTGTTGCAGACCCCTCACAATGACATCTTTGTTGTTTCTCTCGCCCTTAATTTTTACCCAAATGCTCTCAACCTGGCTTGCTGGATTTAAGTTATGGATCATTTTACAGGTATAAACATCCTAAACATATAATTATATTTCTTTTCCTTTCCTGTTTCATCTATTTCTCTGACATAGGCTATACTCCTCTGTTACTACATTCCAATGATGACACTCATCCCACATGGTTCCAGTGATGCTTATTATGTCATATTTACTTTGTTTAGAGTTCAAGTTCACCATGTTTATTTCCCATGCTCTGTGCATTAGTGTAAAGACATGTAAGACCATGGACAATTTTCCCTCCTACTGTTGGGTACTTGTGCAATTATTTCCAGCACTTGATGAACTCCTGCCTTCAATAATACCACCCCTCCCCCACACACACACACACACACATACACATACATCTCTGTTTTAAACATTCCTGGAGAGATTTTTCAGACTCTTAGCAAAAATATCCCTGTCAATGGCTGTGAAGTGCAACCCATCCCTTGCCAGAAGTCTTTCTGAAACTGCAGACCATGATCTAAGAAGCAAATCATTCCTAGCAACACCATCTTTGGAACCAGTTGTTCGTCTTTACTATTCCTCTCTCATTTCCTGGGCCATATCTTTCAACTGGGAGAAGATAGAAAATTACAGCTTGTACATCAAGGTCCTTCAGCTTCCTACCCACAGTCTAATAATTCCCTGTGATACCCAGAAGTCTATGCCTTGTGGGGTCATTGCCTACCACATGGACCAAAAGAGAGGGGGTAACAGTCAGTGAGCTTGATGAATCTCATCAGCCTGTGCTACAACATGGATTTTTTCCCCACACGGAGATAGCAAATTTCTTGACTCAACTTGTCAGGCCCACAAACCACTGCTTCTTTTTCCCTCAGCAGGGAGTCCTATACCACCACCACTACCACACATCTCATCTAAGGGTTGACGGGGGCCATTTTATGTGCTGAATCTTCCAAAATCACCTGCATGTTCTCTGAGGATTGACACAGTTGCTCTTGTTGCTGTTCCTCACTGTCCCTGATAAGGGAGAGACTCAACTTGATTGATTTTGTAGCTCCAAACTCCAAACTCACCCTGGCCCTTCAGCCTCTTCTGTGTCATATTCCTGCAAATGTCTACCTCCTGTGTTTAGGAACTGGTCTGCCTGAACAAATTACTTTTATTTGGTAACAAGGATGTAACAGTTAATTTCAGAAGTAACTATATGAGTGTTGGCAGGGATACCTAAACACTTAACTTGTTGTGGTTATTTTTAAATGGCATTTTGCTAGGATTTCCCCCCCCCCAAATTTTATATAATTATCTTAACCTGTGTTGTTTGAAGCATGAGTGAAGTTGGTTGGGTGAAAGGAGAAAGAAGATGTGGCAAAACTAAATTGTAGAGGTTGGCCTGTTACAGACTGCCAAAATAAAGCTGCTTCGGGTCTCTTTGGAGGTATGCTGTTTAAATGATGCATGCATCCTAAGACATCCGGAGCTGCCCAAAGCTGCACTCCAGTGCTTAGGAATGGAGTGTGGCTGTGCGCGACCTCCGGACTCTTAGGACCTCATGCATCATTTAAATAGCATACCTCCAAAGAGACCCGAAGCACTTTTATTTTGGCCGTCTGTAACAGGCCTATGTGTTGTTTTTCAAACCACACTTCTAATAGATGGTCAAATTTTTCCATTTCTTGGAACCTCAGTCAGGAGTTAGTTGTCATTTGAGCAATAAACACATATTTTAATGAATTGAAACTGGGGGAAGTGAAGTGTCCCCTCTGGAGATTAGGGTTCATTCCTGCTTGGCCATGATACCCACTGGGTGACTTGGGCGAATCCCCTGTCTCAGCCTCACAGGAAGGCAAACGCAAGTCATCATCGAACAAATCTTGCCCCAAACCCCATGATAGGGTTGTCATAGGGTCGTTGTAAGTCAGAAATGACTGAAGGCACACAAAAACAACAGCCAGCAGATCTATTCCCTTACATACCATCATGGTGTGCTGAAATTTCTTTTATTTCAAACATTAAATTGTTATTAATGTGGTTTCATCTTGAGGGCCATCATTTTGTTTCATGACTGACAAACTATCTTGAGCTATCCCAGTTTTGTTGCATACCAAAATGTGTATTCCACACTTGGGGTAATATTCCTGCTTACCTGTGGGAACAGGGTCCCCTGATGTAACAGTCTGAGGACTAGGACTCTAGGAAACAGGTTTGAAGCCCTGCTCAGCCATGGAACCCACAGGGTGACTTCAGGCAAGTCATACTATCAGCCTCAGAGGAAGCCTTGGTCAAATCTTGGCAAGAAAGCTCTGCAACAAGTTACATTACGGTGGCCAAAAGTAGAAATAACTTTAAGGCAAACAACAAGGAGTCCCGTCCAATACTCTATAAAAGCTAGGCCTCAGCTGTACCACTTCAGAATGCAGGCTAATACTCACATGACTGATTTCACTTAGCCCTTCTCAACTACATAGTTTTATATGTAGACCAAAAGCATTTCCCTCCCTGACACCCCCTGCAGTCTAAAGTAGCCAGCTGAGGCACATGTTTACTACATCAATGGGAGCAGTTTGTCAGAATTCATCTCAGTATCTGTCAATAGGTATTCTTTTGTTTGACAGTTATTAAGCAGAAACATCCCGAGTGGACCCTATGTTTACAGAAGTGTACCATGCACTTGTTGGATGGATTCACCTCTGAAGAAATAAAACCTTACTGTGCCAAATAGCACAGGGAACATGCCACTCCAATTGACTTTAGGTCCATCCAATCCAACCCCTACCATGCAGGAACTTACATCAAACATCCCGTCCAGCGTCTGTTAAAAAACTCCAATGAACGAGACTCCAACACATTGCTAGGTAGTGTGTTCCTCTGTCAAACAGCTCTTACTGTCAGGAAGTTCTTCCTAGTGTTGACGTGGAATCTCTTTTCCTGTAGTTTGTCATCTATTGTCTGGGTCCGTTCTCAGACAGCAAAAACAAGCTTGCTCATCCTCTATATGACACCCTTCAATATTTTAAACAGGGCTATCAGTTGACTCTTAACCATCTCTTCTCCAGGCTAAACATATCAGCTCTATAAGTCTCTCTTCATAGGGCTTCATTATTACCAGCCCTTCACCATTTTAGTTGCCCTCCTCTGGAGATGCTCCAGCTTCTCAACATCCTTCTTGAATTGTGGTGCCTAGAATGGACACAGTATTCCCGGTGAGGCCTGACCTAAGCAGAATAGAGTGGCACTATTACTTCCTTGATCTAGATACTTACATCTATTGGTGCAGCCTAGAGTATATGGCCTTTTTAGCTGCCACATCACACTGTTGACTCACATTCATTTGTGGTCTACTAGGTCCTAGATCCCTTTCACACTTAGTTTCATTCAGCAGGTGTCCCCATCCTATATCTGTGCATTTTATTATTTCTGCGTAAGTGTTATACCTTACATTTCTCCTGGCTGAAATTCATTTTGTTAGTTTTGGCCCAGCTTTCTAATCTATTAAGGACATTTTGTTCTGATCCTCTCCTCTGGGGTACTAATACTACCCCTAATTTGGTGTCATCTGCAAATTTCATAAGCATGCTTCATCTTAACAGATGAGTCAAAGACAACTTCTCAGTACGAGTGTTGGCTGTTGAACACACGGCATGAAAAAACAACCTGATCTCTTACTCATCTGGAAGGACAGAATCTTGAGGAGCCCTATGAAGAGAACTTCCATCTTAATATAATCAGCACAGACAGTTGAGTGTCTTGGGAGTTAGGCTTAAAAGCCTCATTTTGGGCAAGAACAGCACCTAGTTATTCCGTAGCTCGTGATTCATGGTTCCAGGTGTTTTGGACACTTGACTTTGGATTGCCCCATCTGATTTTGATTGTACTGGAGTGCCATTTTTGGACTTTTATTCTGCCTGGATCGCATTCAGGATCTGCCCTGCCTGGCAGATTAACTACGGTCTTGTTCTGATGTGGTGTGTCTTGTTCATAAAATAGAAAAACAGGTACCCAGTTTCAGCTAGTTGGGACTATTTTGCTTCCAGATCTAAAATACTGAGGAGCCTGCTTTAAATTGGAGTATGGCTATACGGATTTTAGGTCAGTTTTCATCCTATTGTTATTTCTGAAAGAACCTCCAAAAATAAAACCTCACTAAGCCATTTGAATTCGTAGCTTTTTCTACTTATTGGACATGGTTTTTCTTCATACTAAAATGTAAAAATAATTTAAAAAGAGGTTAAATACCATCTAATGTTACATCTTTCCCCTCCCAGTCTTCCATAGTTGTCTACTCCTACTTGAGAAGCTTAAATTGCTGAAATAAATCTAACTGTTTATAATCTGACCATTGATGTATAAAGCAATGGTGGGCTTCTTTTTTACATCAGAAGGCACCTGTCCAAAAAAGTAAAACACTCCTCCCCTTAAATAACCATGGGAATGGGTTTCAATTATTGGAGTCCAATAGGCCCATCATCCTTAGCTCATAAAGGCATTCCTTGTCATTATTCTTACGGATCTCGCTGGGTCTTTGTCCTTCAGGATCCGATCCAACTACCAACCTGATCCTTCAGAAGCAGCTAGGACTCACATGTTGTCAGCAGCCAGAACTGCTAATTTCCCACACCACAAAACTTATATCATATCTGGATTAAGTTTCCACTTATCTTTCTCTCATTCTCAAATCCAGTTATTCTCAAGTAGGTGTGCATAAAAGGGAGAAAGGAAAAGATTTCTGCTACTTCCTGTGTTAATTCCCCAACCTGACTATTATAATCCCCTCCAGCATCTCTAAAAGCATGCAGACATCTGATTAGTCCTCAGTGAATTCATAGCAGAGAAATAACCCAGAAGGAAAAACTCAGTCTTACCACTTTTTCAGAACTCATTCCACTGAGTTAAGTGGGACATCCCACCAACTAAACTACACCGGAGCACAAACTCAGCCACTACAAATGCCATCTCTCTGAAAATAAACACACCTTTAAGAGGCATTTGGATCTTCTCCAGTTCATAGAGAAGTGTGTAAAACAGAAGATTAAGTGAGGCAAAAGTGCTGAGCTGCTCTAATGGACCTACAAGAATGCTGTGCAAGGAGGGCTTTCTTTTCTTTTTCTTTTCATTTGTTCCTGGAAAAAGACAACTATACATACCTACTCAATGATTTATGCAAAAACTGCCTTCTTATACATGTGGACACTAGGTTTCAACTCTCCACAAGTAAGTACACAAGGTACAAGGACCATGGTCAAATGCAGATCAAATCGGGACTACAGTCAGAATCCAGAAGACTAGGACTGGGAAGGGAAGTCATGAAAGAGCTAGAGAGACCTAAAGATATGCAAGGTGAAGGTTAAAGTAAAGGTAGTCCCTTGAAATGAATGTCTAGTCATAAACTGACTGTAGGAATGGTGCTCATCTCCATTACTAAGCTGAAAAGCCAGCATTGCCAAGACGATTCTGGTGGTCATTGTAGCCAGCATGACAACACCAAACGCTGTTTACCTTCCCCCAAAGTGGTACCTATTTATTTATTGGCACGTTTACATGCTTTCAAACTGGTAGGTTGGCAAGAAGCTGGGACTAGTGACGGGATTCACTCCATCACATGGCTCTTGGGCCAAAAACTGCCAATTTCCCCGATCTTCCAATTTTAAACATAAGCCACCACATCCTCAAAGACATACAACGAGCACTAAGTTTGAATCGTCCAAGCCACTGTATTCCCCATCAACAGTATGGCTGAGAGAGCTGGATAGTGAAGAAAGCCGACAGAAGAAACATCAACTCCTTTGTGATGGGATGCTGGGAGAGTGCTGAGGATCCTATGGATGGCCAAAAAGAAATGAATGCATCCTTGAGCAGATGAAACAGCGACCTCTCTTTGGAAGCCAAGATGATTAAGCCAAGGCTTTCGTACTTCAGCCACCTCATGAGAATACAAGACTCATGAAGACCATGATACTGGGGAGGTAGAGGGCAGCAGAAAGAGAGATGCAGACCAGATAGATCAGTGGTTCCCAACCTTTAAGCCGCGACCCTTTAATACGCTTCTCATGTTGTGGTGACCCAAACCCATGAATTATTTCATTGCTACTTCATACTGTAATTAAATAGGTGTTTTCCATGGTCTTAGGCGACCCCCACGAAAGGGTCATTCGACCCCCAAAGGGGTCCCGACCCACAGGTTGGGAACCATTGAGATAATGGACTCAGTCAGGGAGACCATGGGCCTGAGCCTAAAGGACTGACCGGGAAGTTGAGGATATCCTGGAGGCAGCTCTCATGCTCACAGTCTGGCCATTGAGTTGCGGGCAGCTGACAATAACAACAGAAAAAACATGGGAGGAACTGACTTACTGACCCAGTGTTTCTAACAAATCTACTGAGTATTGATGGAATTTAAAAAGAATATCTGTTTCTCAGATGTAAAACAATGGCCTGGAATCTGTGTCCAGTTTTGGGCCCGACAGTTCAGAAAGATGTTGGAAGCGGAGCGTGTCCAAGGAGGGTGACCAAAACGGTAGGGCCTAGAAACCATAATGCCCTGAGAAGAGACTTAGGGAGTTGGGGTTATTTAGTCTGGAGAAAGAAGGTTAAAAGTGGTTTGATAAACCCTGTTTAATTTAGACGGGGTGTCATACTGAGGAGGGAGCAAGTCTTGTTTTCTGCTGCTCCAGATAACAGGACCAGAACAATGGATGCAGCTGCAGGAAAAGAGATTCCAGCTCAACATTAGGGGAAACTTCATGACAGTAGGGCTGTTCGACGTGGATCTCCTCCTTGAGAGGTCATTAAGCAGAGCTGGATGGCCATCTGTCAATGGGGATGTTTGATTGAGAGTTCCTGCATGGGGAATGGAGCTGGACTGGAGGGCCTTGCGGTTTCTTCCATCTCTGTGATTCTATGCTTTTTCTCTTTCTCTTTGTGGTGGATGGATATATATTCCATGTTACACTTTGAGAAGGGTCTGGCTGGGCCAGCTCATAAAAATACCTTTACGCAGCCCCAACTTTTACCTTTACACAACGTGGCATGAAACATTCTAGTCTACGAAAGCTTCTGCTACAATCTTTTCACATCTGAAGTCAAAGGCTTTTAGGCCAGCATCCAATTTTTTTGTGTGGTGGGTTTTTTGGGGCTATGAGGCCATGTTCTGGAAGAATTTATTCCTGACATCTGGAACAAACTCTTCTAGAACATGGCTTCGTAGCCGAAAAGCCCACAAAAAAACTGTGATCTTTGTTTACAATTAGTCTCAAATGCGCTACAAGACCCCTCTGCTATAGTAACCCTGTGCAGGTACACTCATAGAACATTGAGTTGGAAGAGACTGCAAAGGCCATCCAGTCTAACTCCTGCCATGCAGGAACTCCCAATCAAAGCATCCCTGACAGATGGCCATCCAGCCTCTGCTTAAAGACCTCCAAGGAAGGAGACTCCACTATACTTCGAAGGAGGTGTTTTCACTGTCGGAAGCCCTTACTTTCAGGAGGTTCTCCTAATGTTGAGCTGGAATCTCTTTTCCTGAGCTTGCATCCATTGCTCTGGGTCCTAGTCTCTGGAGCAGCAGCAGCCTCCTCAGGGGAAGGGAAGGCAACCCCCTCTGAAGAAACTTGCCAAGAAAGACCCAGGATAGGGTTGCTTAATAAATAGAAAATGGCTTGAAGGCCCAGCACCAACAAAGCATAGGCTGAATTGGAGAATGGCTCTGGAGACCAGGTTTGATTCCTCTGCTCGGCCATGGAGACCCACTAGGTGACCTTGGGCAAGTCACACTCTCTCAGCCTCCTCTGAACAAACCTTGCAAGAATACCATAACAGATCCTGAATCAGCATTGAAGGCACAACAAGGATAGGTTTGAATATTGGACAGTGACTCTGCAGGGGAGGGCTGGCTTCACAGGTGGGCCATGTGAACCCACAAGTCACACTCTCTCAGCCTCTGGGGAAACAACCCCTTCTGAAGGAGCCTTGCTCATGACGACTTGGCCTTTGGGTGACCCTGAGTCGGAAAGCCCTTGAAGCCACACCACAAGCCTTTCCTCTCCGTTGCTGAAACCAAACTGGAGAATCAATACAACCTGACGCCACTTTCAATGCTATGGCATTATGGGGGCTGTAGTTTGCTCTGGCAGCAGAGCTCTCTGGCAGAGGAGGCTCACGAAACTACAAATCCCAGAATTCCACAGTGGTGTCGAAGTGGATTAATTCTGCAGTGTGGATATGAGCCTATATGGCTCCCTCCTTTCCTGCTTGGCAGCCCAGGGAAGTCTCCCATACATCCAGGCTCTGCAGGGACCTCTCTCTCTCGGTTCCTGGGTTGGGCCCAAGGAACAGAGGGGTCCAGCGGGGCTGTCAGGCGAGGGGCCCAGGGGAGGAAGAGGCACCCTCAGGCCCTGGAGGGTCTCCTGCCGCAGACATAGCCGCCCCTGCTCCTCCTCCATCCGGGCCCAGAGCCATTCACTCACCGGAGGCGTCTCGGGCGTCCTGGGCAGCTGCAGCCCCGCAGCGGGGACCCTCCTCCTGCTCAGCCCCTCACTGCGCCCCTGGCTCCGCCCACATATCCAAAGCAGCCAATGAGCGGCCACGACGACACACACTACCTCCGCCAATCAGCGCGCTCCTACATGGAGGCAGACCCGCCCCTCGAAGCCCCATTGGCTGCGCGGCTGGCCAATGGGGAGTTCTCAGGCTCAGGGCGGATGGGGGAAGGGGAGGGGAAACAGGAAGTGGTCCGAAGGCCAATAGGAGGGAGCCGTAATCACCCGGATAGAAGCGCGTTCGAAATTGGGCACAGCTAGGGACGCCTGGCTCAGTGTTTTGAGTGCTGGACTTACCGGTGGTCCCCAAACTGTGGCCACTGTATGAGGTCGTGGACTTCATCTCCCAGAAGCCTCAGCCATGTTGGCCAATAGCTTGGGATTCTGGGAGATGGAGTCCAAAAAAGAACCCCTCAAAGAGCACAGTTTGGGGACCACTGGTCTAGATCAACAGTAACAGAAAACCTAAAGGCAGGCAAAGGCCCCTCAAAGACTCCTTCACAATGTTGTGTAGTGAGATCTCATAGCACCTTTGGGACGCAAAGAAGTTAGAAGCAGGAGCTTCCCTAGACTTCAGTCTACTTCCTCAGATGCAATTATTATTGTTGTTGTTGTTGTTGTCCCTAGATTTCAGTCTATTTCCTCAGATACAATTATTGTTGTTGTTGTTGTCCCTAGATTTCAGCCTACTTCCTCAGATGCAATTATTATTGTTGTTGTTGTCCCTAGATTTCAGCCTACTTCCTCAGATGCAATTATTATTGTTGTTGTTGTTGTTGTCCCTAGACTTCAGTCTACTTCCTCAGATGCAATTATTGTTGTTGTTCTTGTTGTTTAGCAATATCTTGTAGTACCATTGGGACTCACTGAAAGAAAGAAGATGGCAGCAGGAGCTTCCCTAGACTTCAGTCTACTTCCTCAGATGCAATTCTCCTGAAGCTGAGACAGTGTGACTTGCCCAAGGTCAACCAGTGGGTGGTTGAAGCCTGGTCTAGAGGTCCAACACTCAAATAGCAAGCAATAGCACATGCCAAGTACATTTATATACCACTTTTCGGTACTTTTGAGGAAGAAGACTTAACTCTAGGAAAACTCATGCTGCCAACTTCTTCCTTTAGTTAGTCTCAAAG
>NC_056523.1:227153786-227166443 GCF_019175285.1 Sceloporus undulatus
CTAGGAAAACTCATGCTGCCAACTTCTTCCTTTAGTTAGTCTCAAAGGGGCTATGAGGTTTCTCTACTTACACATATCAAGCTACACATTGGCAGAGGGGCTTTGCTTTTGCCTTCCCCTGAGACAGTCTGACTTGCTAAAGGTCACCCAGTGGGTTTCCAAGGCTAAGCAGAGAACCCAACCCTGGTCTCCAGAGTCGCAGGCCAACACACAAGCCATGCTACCTAACACACTTAGGTCTCTTCTGGCCAGTAACATCAATTAGATTTAGGACATGTAACAAAATCATAACTATTTCAAAATTGCTATTTCTGTATTGTCCAACCATGGCTGCCCTTTAAACATGGGCCTATATTTACTGTATATAACATTAACACATTGAACTGTGGACATCTGCGTGTCATATATATATATATATATATATATATGCATTGCATTGCATTGCATTGCATTAATGCAGTGCAATGCAATGCAATGCAACACTAGCATATTGGTTACTTACTTTGGGATTATATGAAAAGTGCTGGACCATTTGGAGCCAGTATGATGCACTCCAGAATTCATTAACATTGCATTGCATTGCATTGCATTGCATTGCACTATACTATACTATACTATACTATACTATATCTGGGATAAATGCACTGTGCCCCTAAAATGTCTGTAACTCAGTTTTCTCTTCCAACTTCAGTCACTTTTTATTATTCATTTGCTAAAGCAGCAGAGAAGTTCTCTTGCTTTCCAAGCAACACAAAGTGGTTGAGTAGTATACCAGCCAATAATTCATGGTGGTGAAATATAGCTTTAGCTTGCCCTAAAATTAGATGCAAGAAGGCATTTAGTTCTTATTGGGTCTCTTTAAATAAAAATACAGGTAAAACAAAGTATCCATCCAGTGTGATCCACGCTAGCACATAAAAGTGGTGGGAAAGGAGGACTTACACTGAGCCCTGTTGGAATCAAGGAAGAGTAAGGACAGACAACAGAAAGTCTTCACCGAATACATAAATATATAAATACGTCCCTGCCTTAATTTCCTTGTGAAACAGGTGTTATATATCATTGAAGCGGTCATTTAGTCATCTTCCTGGGTTTACTTACATGTCATGCCACTCTGTTTGAGCCTTGGCTGCAGTGATGTGGGCATTTTGAATTACTGTAAGGATATTTAATTTGTGTGTACATTAGTTATGAATCCAGCTTTTTCTAAACCGTAATTTGCTTGTTATGTATGATATTTATGTTTAAGGTATCTGATGAAATCTTCCAGGATGAAATGGAGACTATTATTTCCAGGAATACTCCCCCATCAGTGGGGGATTTCTGGCTCTCTAAGAATCAATGTTTGATGTGAAAGCCTCAGGAATTTCCCATTATGTTTGGAAACAAACTTGGCATTTCAGCTTTCAACCTTTCCCAACAGAATATTAGCTCTATCTATCACTACATCTATGTTATATTATATCATGGTTTATGCCAATTGTTTCCGTCATATTTAATAGATGAAAATTAAGGAACTTCGTTAGGGATAAAACTACCAATGGCAATTAGAACAGGGGCTATATTGCGTATTCACAGCCTGAAGAAGCTTTCCACTGAATGCCAGTTCTTGGGCTACAATAGAAGGAGGTTGTTGTAGTTGTTGTTCTGCCTTTTTCCCAGTCTGTGATGCAAGGTGGCATACAACAGTTAAAAGAAATATAGTTGAAAATTATACCAAATACAGAAGTTAAAACTATAACTAAACTAGACATAAAACTACAACCAGTTATGAAAACACATCTATTAAAAACAACAAATAAATCAAACCTAGATAGTGTGGCACAATTCTGCAAGGCCCAGACCCCTCAAGTAGTCAGTCTTCAAAGGCCTGTCAAAATTAAAGTATCAAAATTCAAAATGACCCAAATAAACTGGAAAGCTGGACCAAAGCTAACAACATGATATTCAACATGGAAAAATGTAAGGTACTGTACTTAAGGCAAAAAATGAAATGCATAGATATAGGATGGGGGACACTTGGTTTAGAGCAGTGGTTCCTAACCTGTGGGTCGGGACCCCTTTGGGGGTCAAACAACCCTTTCACAGGGGTCGCCTAAGACCATTTGAAAACACATATTTGCATGTAGCAATGAAAATAATTGTATGGTTGGGGGTCGCAACAACATGAGGAACTGTATTAAAGGGTCATGGCATTAGAAAGGTTGGGAACCACTGGTTTAGAGAGACTACATGTGAAAGGGTCAACAATGTGATGCGGCAGCTAAAAAAGCCAATGCAATTTTAGGCTACATCAATAGAAGTATAGTGTCTAGAATAGATCAAGGGAAGTAATAGTGCAACTCTATTCTGCTTTGGCCAGGACCCACCTGGAATACTGTGTCCAGTTCTGGGCCCCACAATTCAAAAAGGATGTTGAGAAACTGGAGCGTGTCCAAAGGAGGGCAACTAAAATGGTGAAGGGTCTGGAAACCATGCCCTATGAGGAATGACTTAGGGAGCTGGGGATGTTTAGCCTGGAGAAAAGAAGGTTAAGAGGTGATATGATAGCCCTGTTTAAATATTTGAAAGGATGTCATATTGAGGAGGAAGCAAGCTTGTTTTCTGCTGCTCCAGAGAACAGGACCCGGAACAATGGATGCAATCTCCAGGAAAAGAGATTCCACCTCAACATTAGGAGGAACTTCCTGACAGTTCAACAGTGGAACACACTCCTTCCTCGGAGTGTAGAGGAGTCTCCTTCATTGGAAGTTTTTAAGCAGAGGCTGGATGGCCATCTGTCGGGGATGCTTTGATTGAGAGTTCCTGCATGGCAGAATGGGGTTGGACTGGACGGCCCTTGTGGTCTCTTCCAACTCTATGATTTGTTCAGAGGAGCTTTGCTCTTGCATTCCCCTGAGGCTGAGAGATTGTGACTTGCCCAAAGTCACCCAGTGGGTTTCTATGGCTGAGCGGGGAATCAAACCCTGGTCTCCAGAGTCCAACACTAAACTACTATGGCACACTGGCTCTCAATACCAGGACAAATATTAGAATGAATTATATGGGAGTTTATTCGCATATACTTGATGTCAATGCTTTGAACCGCAAGAGCTAGCATGGCATTGTCAAGAGCGAATCCTGCCAAACTCATCTTTTATCTTTTTTTAAAGCAGATCACTAGTTTAGTAGACGGTAGGAATGCTGTGGATGGCATTTATCTGGATTTCAGACAAGTATTGATAAAGCCGTCCACAATATTTTGATTATCCAACTGCTTCCATATGGAACAGATGGAAACACTGTCACCTTTCCATGCTCAAACTGGGAAGGAGGTAACAAGTGAAATGTTTAGGGTTCGGTCCTGACTGAGGCTGTTACTATTCAGCATTTTAATTAATGATTTAGATGATGGGGTGGAAAGGATCCTAATCATGTTTGCAGAAGATACAAAACTGGAAGGAGTAGGTAACACACTGGAAAATAGAGACAGAATTCATAGGTCCTTTACGAACGAGAAAAATGGTTAGAAATTAATGAAATCAAATTCAACAAATGCAAAATTTTACACTTAGGTCACAAAACCAAATGCACAGGTCTAAGTAGATATTGCATGTGAAAAGGTTCTTGTGATTATTGTTGATCACGATTGTAGAATGAACACGACACAGTAGTGTGACACTGCAGTAAAGAAAGCAAATACTGTTTTATCCTGCATTAACAGAATACATCAAGGGAAGTAATTTGTTGTTGTTAATTGCCCTCAAGTGGATTTCAACCCATAGCGACCCAGCTGATGAGACATCTCCAAGATTCCCTGTCCTACACTTCTCTTTTCAGGTCCTGCAAACTCATACCCATGACCTCCTTAACAGAGTCTATCCATCTAGCATGTGGTCTTCCTCTCTTTCTGCTTCCCTCAACCTTTCCAAGCATTATTGTTTTTTCCCCATTGATTTGTGCCTTCTTACGATGGGTCTGAAATACGACAGCCTCAGTTTTATTATCTTGGCTTCCAGGGAGAGTTCTGGCTTGATTTGTTCAAGTACCCATTTGTTTGTTTTTTGGGCTGTCCATGGTATTGTAAGCACTCTTCTCTAGCACATTTCAAATGAATCAGTTTTCCTTCTTTCTTTACTGTCCAGCTCTTACATCCATACATGGTAAGGTACCATTACATGGTAATGAGGAATACAATTGCTTGTATGATTTTTACTTTTGTATTCAGTATTCTTAATTTTCTGATTTCCTGACTGCGGTCCCTGTTTCTATCAAGGTTTGATTGTGAGTTCCTGCATGGCAGGTATGAGAATTCTTTTACTATTTCTAAGTCTTCATTGTCTAGTATGAATTTATCTAGATTGTTTTGCTTTCTTTTGTGCGTTACATACGTGCCTATACTGCGTACTAGGGTTAGGAAGTGGCATATTAGGGTTATGAAGTGCCCTTCCTGACGCCCCTCAACCCTAATATGGACTGAGTCCGTACAAAATGGAGGCACAAGTCCACACGGGGGCCGCCATTTTGATGTCGTGGATGCGTAGCATCCGGATGTCACGTGGCGGAAGTGATGCCAAAAGTGCGCGACTAGTGCCTTGTGGTGCCACTTCCAGGGCACAGAAAGAAGCGCCATTTTGGCGCTTCTTTTCTGCTGCGCCTGGGAACTGCGCGGTTTGGCCTCTGCAGTTCCCGGACCCAGCAACCGGCGGTGGCAACAGACCGCCACTTTTAAGCGCCTTTATTTTAAACAGTAGTCCTTCCTTTGCACTTTCTTCCTTGATGTTCCAGGTCTGGGAGATCTTCTGCTAGTACAGTCTGTCCTTGCCTTACGCGGGGGATCCGTTCCAGATCTTGCCGCATAAGGCGAATTCCACCTATACTTGAGCCCCATTGGAAACAATGGGGCTTGTGCGCGGCGGCAGGGTGGCACAGGAGCGTGCGGGGCGCAATGGGTACGCTCGCCCATTCAATTGAATGGGATGCGCCGCCCCTTCCGCGCCCCACGGCTTGAGCGCGTATGCTCAAGGCCGCGTATGGCACGGGCGCACTGTAGTATGGTGTCATCTGCCTATCTTAGATTGTTAATATTCCTTCCTCCTATTTTCACTCCTCCTTCTTCTATGTCCATGCCTGCTTTTCATATAATATGTTCTGCATATAGGTTGAACAGGCAGGATGACAAGATGCAGCACAGTCTGACCCCTTTGACAATTGGGAACCATTCTGTGGCTCCATATTCTGTTCTGACAGTAGCCTCTCATCCTAAATACAGATTTCTCATCAGGACTATCAGATGTGTTGGCACTCCCATGTCTTTAAGAGCATTCCATAGCCTTTCATTGTCAGCTCAGCCTTGGGCAAGTCACATGCTTTCAGCCTCAGGAAGGCAACGGCAAACCTCCTCTGGACAAATCCTGCCAAGAGAACTACCAGGTGTCAGAAATGATTTCAAGGCACACAACAAGCAAGAGAGCCAGCATGGTGTAGTAGTTTGAGTGTAGAACTAGGACACTAGAGATCAGTGTTCAATTCTTCACTCAGCTATGGCAATCCGTTGGGTGGCCTTGGGTGAGCCACAGAGTCTTAGCCCTAGAAAACCCCATAGTAGCTGTAGGGCTACCATGTCAGAAACGACTTGAAAGCACCCAACAACAAAAGCAAGGGAAAAGTTTTTTGTGGGTTTTTCGGGCTATGTGGCCATGTTCTAGAAGATTTTCTTCCTGACGTTTCGCTAGCATCTTTGGTTGTGTGAGCCTGGGAAGGCAGGAGTGATTTGCATGTGTATTGTTCTGTGTTGACGGCTGGCCTCAGGCTGTGAGGCTAATGCAAAAGAGGATTAGTGTCTGCTAATTGATCATTATCTGCTGGGAAAGCTCCTGACTCTGAATGGTTTCCCATTTGCATCTGCTGAGTCCTTATTTTGCTATTCCTCAGGACTGGTAGCCAAATTTTGTTCACTTTTAAGGTTTCTTCTTTCCGGTTGAAATTATCCAGATGTTTGTGGATTTCAATGGCTTCCCTGTGCATCCTGACATGGTAGTCATTGTTGGGATCCTCTTTTTTCCCCTTTTTGAAGATGGGGACAATGTTTGCCCTCCTCCAGTCTGCTGGGACTTCTCCTGTTCTCCAGTATTTCTTAAAGGTTATTGCCAATGGCTCCGATATAACATTTGCCAGTTCTTTTAATACTCTTGGAGACTTATATTAATTTAGATTAACCAGGTATTCCTGTATTATCTCTTTACTTATTCTGTGCTGAATTTCCCCTATTCTGTCTTCTGCTCCAGTCTTCTCAGGCTGAGCACCCTTTGCCTTTTCTGGGAAGACATCCCCACTCCATTTTTTGTTTGCTTGTTTGTTTGCTGGAAAAGGGCCCTTGGAGCCCCCTCCTCACACACACCTATGAATCCCTTCCTCAGCTGTTTTAGATTCAGGAGAGGCCTTTTCTTGTAATTTTAAAAGATTGTTTGGGAGCATGAGCCTGTGGATACATATGGGTCCCAACTCTGTCCATTCCTGTAGTAGATCTTTCTCCTGTTTAAGGATTTCATGTGACCATCTGGAAGAGATAGTATGGCTCTTTCTCCTCAGCCCCAAATGAGTTTCTCCTATTAATAACCTGAGGAGCTGGGGAATTCACTGGATGACTACCTCAACAAGGGAGAGCTGAGCAGAACAACAATATGTTTTGGATATGATCAACTCCTTGATAACTTTGTCTTAAACTGTGGTGTCCATGGAACTGCACATTCCAAGAGGTCTCATAAAGAAAGGCAAAGGTAACCCCTCTCTGAACAAATTCTGCCAAGAAAATGCCATGATAGAAATTACTTGAAGACACGCAACAACAACAGGAGGCAAGGTGTCTAATTTCAGCTACATCAAAGTGTTGGGTTTCACCATTGAATTTTATGGGTGACTTTCCCCACTTCTTTTAAAATGGCTGTTCAGTATGAATCAGGGAGATGGCATGGTTCTGTGATCTTTTTATCTATCTATCCAGTATCTTCATTCTGTTAACTCTCCAATCCTGCTGTCTGGTTTCCCGTCTATTTCTGAGGCGTGTAATGTGGCGCAAAAAGGTTAAGGTACTTCTATGCTGAATATACAGTGTACAGATGAAGGGAAGTAAAGATAGAATTCTATTTTCTGAAGCTAAGGGAGAGTCAGACTTGCCCAAGGACACCCAGTGGGTTTCCATGGCTGAGCAGGGATTTGAACCCTGGTCTCCAGAGTCATAGTCGAACACTCAAACCAGTACACCATGCTGGTAACCGGGATCAAAGGCCCAGGAAGGAACTTCTCTCTTGGTTGGATTTATCAGATGGGAAAGCAGGATTAATGAAAAAATGAAAGGCTTTCGAAGAAGCCCAACGAACTCTGCTTCCCCAGATCAGGTTTCTGGAAGCCAGCTCCAACAGCAAATTGGCTTTGTTTCTTTGGCATGGGAATGGTAATTCCGAAGAGTGAAGGCTGGTATTAGAGAACTGAGGCACATGAAAAGGAGGTGTAAGGCAAGAACTATACAGTCAGATCATGAGAAAGGCAATCCATACTGTAAGCTTACTCGGAGTGTTTTTAAAACCTTAAATTTCTGTGGATTTCCAAGACAAAAATGCTCCTGATGCACAAAAGGAAGGTGTTACAGAGCTGCAATCAACCTGCAATTTTAAGGCATATTTTATATAAATGTCTTCACAAAAATGTTACCTGAAATGCCTCAAGTAATAATTGAAGTTAGTTATGGCACTCATCCCAGAGGAAAACGACAGCCATTCCAGGTGAATAATCTGTTGTACATATTGAGCCAGGAGAGCTGTATTCCCAAGGATAATACAAGTTATATAAGAGCAGAAAAAGGTTTCTAAGGGCAAAGTTTGCTAACATAACAATGGTATTCTGTATGTATTAACTCATTCAAAAACTGATCAGGTGGAGACATGAACAGTGATTCTAAAAAAAAAACACACCTTGAATTCAAACCAAAACTACAGTCACTGGAGCAAAATAAATGATTATTATTTTTTTTGCTTCAAATTTATTAGATATCACAGGGCACCAGGAAAATTTAATGAAAACATAACTAGAATTTATTTTAGCTGTAGCATGTCATATTTAATGGACATAGTAAACCGTTAACTGAATCAAGTTATCCCAACCACTCTGTGTATATAAAAACCCCCCCCCCCCCCGGCCAAACACACACACACACACACACTTCCCTCCCAAATGAAGGATGTCTCTAACTGGGTGCTTTTTTTCTTTCCTGATGTGTTTTATGGTCTCCTAAATACCAAGCATCCTTCTGAAGTGCAGCAGTTCCACAGTGCTGGTGTCTGAAGAGAGCGCCCACAATGCTGAGCCTAAGCCATAGGCTATGTAAATTATATCAAATACAAGCTCCTTCAAAAGAAGTGCTGCTGCTAATTTAATTGAATCTCCCAAATAACATAACATAGTTGTCCTATGCTAATCTGCAACAGAATGGGACGTTTTGACGACACGTGAAATACTAAGGATAATAACTATTTTAGGCAATCCCCTTCTTGACTATTTCGAAAAACAAAACATTTGTCCAAACTGGCAAAATTTTGCAACATACCAAGAAAAGAACTATCTGAACTGCTGCTGTTTTCTGTACTCAAGAAAGACATATACAATACAAGGGGTTTGGGTTTTAAATCCTGTGTTTTTGAGCAAAGAGAAAGCCAGTGACTGGCAGAACCTGATAGAAATAAAAAGTGGCGCTTTGATTTTCTATCATTTTCTTTTTATCTCACATAGAACATAGTTACTGAGGAAGGTTTACTGCACAATGGAAACCGCAAGAAACATTGAGAAATACATTCACTGAATGACACTGATGTAAAAAAAAAAAAATGGAAGCAAGTGGTTTGTATTTCCTTGAACTTGAAAAGGAAAACTACTGTAAAGTTAGTTATCTGTAGAGCAAGTAAAACCATTCTAATCATCTACCATTCACTTCCAAAAAAAGAGGACATATATTTCTCTTTACACCAGAAGGCAGCTATGGACTGATGTTGACTTGATCTGTACAAAAAACAACAACCATTGTTCCTTTAACTGATCAAGGAAAGCAGTGTTGGCACTTGAACTTTAGATGTGCTATAGTCTCTTTGTAAAAGGCAGACAAATTCTGAGGAAATAATATATAAATCTTTGTGAATTATGACCAGAGAAGCAGCACAAAACTTCTTCAAGTACAAGGCATCTGCAGGACTATCTGAATGTTTGTTTTGAACAAAATGATTAGCATGCAGATGTACAGAAAAATCTGCGCATAAAGAACAATTAGGTTGCTGGCACATTTTTTAGCATATACTATTAACCTCACAAGGAATGCTGGAGGTTCTATTGTTTACTGATTTCTCTGCAATGAAAGACTAAACAATAATGGAAATTACTTAAGCTTTCTCAGTTTTGATCCACTTGGTTCTCAATTCAGCAATCAGATCATCTTATACCAAGCTTATACTGTAACCACACTAAACCTATTTCAAACCAGAAAGGCGCAAAATACAGCTGAGTTTCAAAACCAGGAAAGAGATACAGTTTAATATTGATAAGATGGCAGGGCAGGTTCCTCCCAATCTCCCCAGGTACATTTCCCCAGATGAAAAGAAGAATTGTAAAGTTATGCTGGCATCATTGTAATCAATGCTAAAAGCACAAAATGAAATTTTAAACAAAAGCATAACAAAATACAAAGCAAAAGCTCAATAAAGTAGGCTAGTTCTTACATTACAATATTAGGAGAAAGCCTGTTTTTTCCCCTAAACTTTTATAATGCTCCACCAATAATTCATTTCCACCTGCTATTCCACAACGTTCCCATTTTACAATTAATGCCAAGTCTTTAGAATGTAGGTCAAGGCAGTTTTGACCATCTTTTATCTTAATCTTCGCAAGCAAACCAACAGTGCCATTTCAAGGCAAAACTCTCCCCTCCCAATTCTTTTAAAAGACACAAACTGATGTTCTTTAGCTATTTTAAATGCTTGCCTTACTCCATCGTTGCCAAAGTCAAGGGGTGTTCTGTTGCCAGTGGAAAACCTATAATGAATGGAAGTGGGTGATGATGCAGACCACTCTGAATCCTCCCTTGTAGCAGTCAAGGAACAATGAGTCAGGGGGTGGGAAATGACAATGCTGACAACTCAGAAAGATGGATCTTGTCAGCTACTCTCTCAATACACAACAGAGAAATGGCAGTTCAAAACTGTGCACCAGCTCCTTGACTGTTAGATGCATGTTCAAAAAAGTAAAAGCAAAAAGCTGCTAAATCAAGTACAGAAAAAAGAGAGGAATAGCTTTCATTAAAAATAAAAGGTTGTGGTATGTTATTAGGAGCCTGAATGCAAGGTATTGCTTATACTTTCCAGTGGGAATGCAGGAGGATCAGACACACTGAAGAAAAGCTGACCGTTGGAAAATTGATTGAGGGCCCTCCCAGCTAGAACTGTGTATTATTTCCATCCCAAAGAATGCAAAGAGCTGCTATCAAATGCAAAAACACACAATTTGACAATCCTTGGGAAAGTATTAATTTGTTGGCGAGGATACAACACATATTAGGATAATGGAAAAAAGCAAAAACATCAGGCCTCTCTTTCCTTATTTGGTGCTAAGAAAGTGCAAGAAAGCATTCATTCTGTTTTGTTCAGTTGTCAGATTTTTGCACATCTGTGTTCTGGCCAAGACAAGGGACTTTGAGGTTTTTCTGCAACACATGAGCATCTGCTGGCTCTATCCTCTTGTAGTAGTTCTTCTTTGTTTCAATGATCTCAAACCCAAACTTTCTGTAGAAGTCAATTGCCGATTCATTGCTAATCTGGACATGTCTGAGGTAAAAAAGAAACAAAGGAAAAGCATTAGTATTTTCTGAAGGCTGCCACTTGGCTCTACATGCTAATGGATGCATATTTGACTGAAGGGGAGAAATGATAAAATAAGGGTGTAGAACATACATGGTACCAAACAGAATCAAACACAGGACTACATAATTTCTAACCCTGTTCAATGTCACTTTGAATTGTCAGATCTATACTGATATTCCCACACCAGAAAAACACTTCAACTTTACCCTCAGATTACCACCCAGGCTTTGATAAATACACTCGCTGTGATCAGTGAGGAAACCTAACAACCTAATGAGAAAAAAGCCTTTCACGCACCAGAGGTGGATGGAGATTACCACAAAATTGCCTGGTTGATCTCTGTTCCCATCTCAACCATAAGAAAAGAAGGGTGGGAGGAAGGCTAGAAGCACTCTCTGGGCTCTTCTGCAGGCTCTGCTAAATCAAGTATTTTAATCTTTCCAATTTTTGTGTATGGAAGAGGAGGATTTCATTGCTGTTAGACAGAGGCACTTGCTGCCAGCCAGCCAAAGATGACAGATCTCTGACATCACTACTGTGAACAAAAATTCCATGAATGATGTAAAATTATACCAACTACTGTAGCTTTCTTAGAAAGCACCCTATTAAAAACTGAAGAATTAATTTCTACAGAAATTTTGAGTAGCATTTTTAATAATTCAACAAGTTCCAAGTAAAAATATACTGGTTTATTAAACTGGAGAAATTCATCTGCAAGCAAGCTCCTGGACAGAATTCAAGGTCTTGATGTCAATCTATGAAGCCTTGAAATAACTTGGGACCAGCCTATTTGAGGGACCAAGTCAGCACACACCATAAGTTTTTGGAAATTAAATGGTTTTTTCCATTTTATTTAAATAGTTCATTAAATAGTTAGTCTGACACGCCTGGGAGACAAACTATCTACTCTCCCATGAAACACTGCAAGATGGAACAAAACAGTACTATGCAGTTTTTGTGTCAGAAAAGATGGAAAATCTTTTCGTATCATCGCCAACCTTAAGCACACCTCACTGTAAGCATTTTCAAAGGTATTCTCTATCTGACTTTTAAACAATTATTTGCTTTGTTGCCTATAGCAAGATAGAACTGGCTTCAGATAACCAAGCATCAAAAGGTTTTAATTAGACAAGAAGAGTTGCACCCCTCCTGTTTTTCTACACTTGATCTTAGCCAAAAGGCCAAGAAGCCTGTACCAACATTCTCAAAAGTAGGCCACATGAGTACAATCGGAGCTTCTTATACGCGGATTTGCCACCTGCGGATTTGAGCATCTGTGGATAGCAAACCCAGAGGTTGTCCCCAATGGCAGCACATGTGCACGTGCTCTGCCATTGGGGACAAAAGTCCCTGATCTGCCCTCCTCTCCTCCCTCCCCCCCTCTCCCTCTTACTTACCTTTTAGTGCCACCGCCGTGGGAAAAGCGGGTGGTAGTGGCGGCGGCAGAGGCCAAGCCTTGGTCTCCTCGCCACCGCTGTGGAAGGGCCCGATGGCGGTGCTGGAGGCCTCTTGGCCCCCAACAGCATCACCACCGGGCCTTTCCCATGGCGGCGGCCATGAGGCAGAGCCGCCGTGGAGGCCTTCAAGACCTCCAGTGCCGGCATCCGGCCTCGATGCCTCCACCCTCGTGGAAGGGCCAGATACTGGTTTGGAGGCAAAGAGGCCCCCAGCACCGACATCCGGCCCTTCCACGGTGGCGGCAGTGGCGAGGAAGCCGGGTGACGGTGCAGGAGGCCTTGAAGGCCTCTAGCTCTGCTGCGCTCCGCGCCTCTTCGCCACT
>NC_056523.1:227166468-227180747 GCF_019175285.1 Sceloporus undulatus
CCTCGCCACTGCTAGTGGAGCGCAGCAGCGCCAGAGGGCCTTCAAGGCCTCCCGCACCGTCACCCGGCTTCCTCGCTGCTGCCGCCACACCCACTTTTCCCACGGCGGCGGACCAAAAGGTAAGTAAGGGGGGGAGGGAGGGAGGAAGCAAAGGAGGTGAGGAGGACCAGACCAGGACTTTTGCCCCCAATGGCAGTGCACGTACACCGCCATTGGGGACAAATGGGACTTGGTATACAAATGGAATTTTGGTATACGCGGGGGGGGGGGGGTCCCAGAACGGTCCCCGCGTATTCCAAGGGCCCACTGTACAATGTAGTAATCTAGTCCTGAGGTTACTGGTGCCTGGATCACTGTGGCCAGGCATCCCTGGGCTAAGAAAAGCTGCAGTTATCAAATCAGCCAAGGTGTTTAAAAATAATAAATCTAGCCACCTGAGTCACTTGGGCTCTAACTGACAGCCTGAGTCAGGGAAACCCCATTGTGTATCTGCTAGTCAGAGAGAATGAAACCTCTCAACTGATCTGTCTCCCAGAAACGAGAGTCACTCACCTAAAGCACCTTCATCTCACTGTGATTCAAATTATTTATTGACCCTCCTGTCCACCACTGCATCCAGCTGCTTATCCCGGACTTGCCATGGCCTCATCAGATGCCGTGTTATAGAAAACAGAACTATCTCATCAGTTTGTGACATCTTGCTTGAAATCTCCCAACACTCCTCCCAAAGTTTATGTAAATGTTTATAATGATGGGGAGGAATGGTTCCATGAAACACCCATAGTACTAGTGTCCGGACACCCAGCCAAGTATCATTGCCCTGTGTATTTTGTCCTGCAGATAGAATTAGAACCACTGGAATCTGGTGACCAATTCAATCCAGAAAACTAGTATGAACACAAGATTAAATGGAAACTAAGCGAGAACAAATCCTCAAAAGGATGCTTGTGGGTATTCAACCACACTACCCACTCCAATCTCTTCCCTAGAACTACAGCATTTGAAACTTAACGGTAGTTTGGAGCTTACTTTTTTTTTTGGTGGTGGAACAGCTCACCAAGAAAATTCCCCATACTGTTTATACCATTAATGTATGATGGCAGATCATCTGAATAGATACTGCATCTCTCTAGGAAACCAGTCTGATCATGATGAAAATTTCCTGCAAGCTATATCTTCAACGCCACTTCTTCCCAACTGGAACAGAAAATCAACTGAGTGTTGGTTCTACACTGTGGTTGGCAAGAGTCCATGAAGTACTGACCCAGCTGAAAGCTAATCATGGGACACATGATGATCACTGTCCTGCATTATTCTAACACCACATTGTGATCACCCCTGCCAGTTCAGTCAGAGAGAGCGTTAGGCTACAGGGTGGATGATATAACAGCAAACACCTTTGATATGTTTTTAAGACCTTCAAATAGATGTAGACTCTCCTGGTAACAAAAAATATCGATGCACACAAAACACTGTGCCTCGACTGCTGCATCACTGAACACTCATGGCAGGCAGAGTTGCATTAGGCCAGACTACCCATTTACCCACCTAGGCCTCAGTTATTCACACCAAGTTGATTCCTCATCTAGGATCAAATTGTGGATGAACAGTACTTATCGTAAACCAATCTGGTATAAAGAGCACCACAGGCTGAGTAAGCAGTGTGTGATACAGCAACAAATATTATCAAGAATAAGGCAGAATTTATTCTAGATGACAATTGCTCCCTCTATCAAACCTTTCACCCACACACTGGTGGTAAAGACAGCACTCTCAGTTCTCCTAAATCAACTCCATCCCAGCGTATCCTTATCGTCACTCACAAATGAATCTCCTCTTTCACTTCAGTGGTGGGGTTTCTATGCCACGTCGTCCTCTCCATTTTTCTATGTTATTAAAAGTATTTTAATTAAATTTAAGCAAAAAAAATATTCCCAGCACAGTTAACATATGATCCATAAAAAAAGATCCCTGCCTTCATTGGAGGGTCATTAAACGAGGCTGGATGGCCATCTGTCGGGGATGCCCTCCCTCCCTAACTGTCATCTTTCAGCCTCTGAGGGAGAAAGTAGGTTGGCCAGTTCCATCAGGGGCTAGCCTGAAGAAGAAGAAGAGCCCTCCCTCCGGTCCATCTGCCTTGGTCCAGGCCTCAGAGGGAGAGAAGAATGCTGGACCTGATTCCCTCCCCCCTCACCATTCCCTTCTCCTTTTGTGTCGCTGTCTTTTAGATTGTAAGCCTGTGGGCAGGGAACTGTCTGTTATCCCCTCTATAGTAAACCGCTCGGGATTCCCAGTGATTGGGCGGTACATAATAAAACCTATTTTATTATATTATTATTATTATTGGGATTTCTGCATGGCAGAATGGGGTGGGACTGGATGGCCCTTGCGGTCTCTTCCAACTTACTATTCTATGTTTCTTGATTACAATGCAAAAAAAGACAGAGTGCCCTCCCTCCCATAACTGTCATCTTTCGGCTGTTGAGGGAGAGAGCAGGCCGGCCCAGCATCATCCGGGGCTGTGCCTGAGACAGAGTGCCCTCCCTCCATAAACTGTCATCTTTTGGCCGTTGAGGGGAAAGAGCAGGCCGGCCCAGCGTCATCAGGGGCTGGCCTGAGATACAGTGTTCTTAATTGTAGATTTTTCTTGTACTGTTATATAATTTTCTTGTACACCGCATTGATCTATTTGGAATGCGGTTTATAATAAAAACATATTATTATTATTACTCTCAGTGGATCTGACTGCCATCTCTCAGTGGATGCGGCTTCGGCGCTTGAAGCTCACATGTCTAAGACTGAGCTTCTCGTCTTTCCACCTAAACCCACCCTTCATTATTCTTTTCTGTTTCTGTCGACGACACTTCTATTCAAACCGGTTCATAAAGCCCGCAATCTTGGCTTCATTTTTGATCTTTCCCTGTCATTTATTCCCCAGATCCAGGCCACCGCAAAGACTGTAGATTCTTTCTCCACAACATTGCCAAGATCCGTCCATTTCTCTCAATCTCTACTGCCAAGACTCTAGTCCATGCCTAGTGGTTTCGCGACTATATTATTGTAACCTCCTTCTAACAGGGTTCCTCTTTCACACCACCTCCTCCTTTAATATCTGTCCAGTATTCAGCTGCCGTATTGTCACATCCGCTCGCCGCTTTGACATGTTTTC
The DNA here is from genome assembly GCF_019175285.1 of Sceloporus undulatus. Taxonomy (NCBI): domain Eukaryota; kingdom Metazoa; phylum Chordata; class Lepidosauria; order Squamata; family Phrynosomatidae; genus Sceloporus; species Sceloporus undulatus. Next base: position 227,169,638 of record NC_056523.1, read on the forward strand.
TCCTCTTTTATCCTCCCTTCATTGGCTCCCTTCCCTTTCGCATCCGGTACAAGCTTTTGTTACTGACTTCAAAAGCCCTCCATGGGTTGGCCCCTCCTTACTTATCTGACCTTCTTTCTCCTTACCTTCCTACTCGCCCCCTCCGCTCTGGTAGTCCGGGTCTCCTGTCACAATGTAGGAATACACTGCCCCTCCCGAATTCGTCCCTCTCGCTTGCTGCCCTTACTCCTGGAACCTTCTTCCCCCACTGCACACCTCATCACTTCTCTGCCCCGTTTCAAATTAATTACAAAACGATATTGTTTAAGAGAAGCATTCCCAGAGGTGAGACCCTCTCTGACCCAGGAAGCCTCCTTCTAACCATCCATCACAGAAGCCAAGCCCTTCCTCCAGTCCATGTGCCTTGGTCCTGGCCTGGAGTGGAAAGATCTGCTGGACCCGATCTTATTTCCCCCACCACCACTCCCTTCTCCTTTTGTGTCGTGTCTTTTGATTGTAAGCCTGAGGGCAGGGAACCGTCTGACTAAAAAAAAAAAATTGTGTACAGCGCTGTGTAAACTTACAGCGCTTTTAAAATAAAGGTTAAATTATTATTATTATTATTATTATTATTATTATTATTTATTATTATTATATTATTAAATGGCTGCCACAAAAAAGATATGGGCACGTTACAGACCACCCTAAAGCGGGCGGTCTGCCGCCGCCGCCACTAGCTATTGCCGAGAAGCCCCGGCGGACAGCCGCGAGGCTTCCCAGCGCAGCTATAAAAAGGAGTGCCGAAATGGCGCTCCTTTTTGGCCCCTGGCAGTGGGCCACGGCGCCGCACTCATGGCGTCACTTCTGCCGTGTCACATCCGGACGCTGTGTCAAAATGGCGGCCCCCATGTTGGACGGGGCCGCCATTTAGTAGCACTCTGCTCATCCTAGGAACAGGCCGTTAGGAAGGTGGACCCTCCTACCCTAGCACGCGCAGAGCGCATACTAAATGACCGTTTGTAACGCACCCATGGAGACAGAGAAGAAACTAACTCAACACACCTCTTCTTAAAGTTAGACACTGGCGTAATTATAGTGAACACTTGACATACATGTTTCACTTGTTTTTACAACCATTTGCTTCAGTTCCAATGCATAGCATAGTGGGCCCTTAGTATCTGCTGAGATTTTGGTTCCGGATCCCTCTAGATACCAAATCTGTGATGCTCAAGTTCCATTAAATAGTAAAATGGTGTCTTTACATAAAATAGCAAAATCCAAGCTTGCTTTTTAGAATTATATATATATTTGAATATATTTAAGCCATGGATAAAGAATCTGGGATATGGAGGCTGACTGTAGTGTCAAAATATTGAGAGGGCTGTACATATTCCCTGGGTTGGCTATCCATGAATCCAGCACCTGTGTATAGCCATGCCCTATTTTATTCAATGGTGATACAGCATTCTGATGCACAGGTGAATAAAATCGGGTGCAAACATTCCACATTATTTTTCTCCACTTGGGGCCCTAGAACTGAACAACTCACAGATGGACACACTGATAATGCAACAGCAATCTCTGGTAACTTTGAAGTAAAAACTGTCCTAGTATTTGTAGCACCTTAGGGGCATGTCATAAAACGTGAACAATACAAGTTCAAAGCCAGACTGAAAAGGCACAGAACTGAGCCTATCTCTGTAGGATAGGGTAGGTGAAGTTTAGTCCTCCAGATGTTGTTAAACAGCAACCTTGCATCAGCCCTAGCCAACAAAGCCAATGATGTGGAAGTTGAGAACTGCAGACTACAACATCTGGAGGGCTGTTCTTTGCCCACCCAACTGCTCTATAAGGCCTATGATCTCTAACACAACAGCAGTAAAGTTTACTTACAGATAGATATTGTCAAAGGTGCCATCTTTTTCACAGATGTTAAACACATGATTCAACATTTTAGTTCCTGCAAAGGAATCAAAACAAAAGAGGATAATAAAATTCTAATTTTGACAAGTTTTTAAAGATATAGCTGTGTTAGTTTCCAGTGGGGTGGGCAAAGTGCAGCCCATGGGCACAAATGATCCCACAGAGGCTATTTTGTGCCCTCCCAGGGAGGGGGGTATCACAAGAAAACATTTGTAAAACCCTCCTTTGCTCCAAATGTCCCCAAATCCTTGTAAGGGCCATGGAGGGCATTTCAAACATGTGGCAGTTAACGCCAACTAAGGCTTATAATTTCAGACACAAAGTGTTATATTTTTCTAGCAAACATAAACTCATTTAAAAATATTTAGAGTACATAGACAGTGAACCTGATTACCTTCCAAGTTTCTTAAACAAACCAACATCTCTTGCTTATTGTCTTATCAACGATTATATTTTTTTCTAGTATGCTTAAGTGTTCATGTGATCCTCGCCCCCTGATTAGACCCACCTTGACCACATGCAGGAAGTCTTAACTATTCCCAACCTTCGATAAGGGGCCAGACATCAAGTGTCATGATGTAACAGTCTTTTTGTTCTGAGAATGATCTACTCTACACAAAACGCACCACTGCAATGTCATTGAATAAGCTGCCAAAAAAGAAAGGGTAAGAGAGGACAAGACGAATAAACATATTTATTTTCCTTTGTATCCATCATACAATAGGGATTAGAATTGAATAGTTTTAAGATATTTGTACGCCACTATTAAATACAACACTCCCCTATTAAATATAAAACAATAAGTGACCCAAACTTGACTAATGCTGTTGGCATTAAGTATTAAACCGACATTAAGTATTGGGCTGATTCTTAATGAATCGTAAATTAGTGCCATGCGAAGGTGCTCACATGATGGAACAACGTCCTTGTGTAAAAGACAATAGCCTGCACATAGCAAACTAGCATGCAGTGGACTTATGGGTAGTCCTTCCCCCCCATGGGAGCATTTGTGCTGAGCATTCAATCACATCATCCCATATGCTGTTTAAAGTGGTGATCATTTAGGTCTATAATCTCAGTGAGAACACGGTCTTACAGCACTTCTGGGAGAAAACCCGTGAGCAATAGTTCAAATTTCTGCTCACACCATTTTTAACAAAGTGCTTATATAGATGTGGTGAATGTGGAGGGAGGAGCAGACCTTCATTTCAAGTTAGAGCCAGGGAGGGAAAGATCCCACCTCACAAAAAACACAGTTGCACCATAATTCATAGGGCTTGGTACAATGAAGGGGGGCAGATTTTCACCTCCAAGCCTAAAAGGTCAGCCAGAGCTAGCCAGGGTTGACTCTTTGGGCCCCTGATACCTATCACCCAGATTGGGCCTGGTCTTTCGTCCACTTGCCGGAATATGCTGTGGCTGCTAGTTTTTTGTGCCAAACACGTCAATACACTCAGAAAATTTCATCCACCCCAAACTAACCCCTTTCTCAGATCTGAGGCTGAAAGCTGGGAGTGGAGCAAAAAATTGTTTCTGACGTATGTTGATGACTAAAGTATGTTGTGAAAAAGTCCCTGGTATAAAATAAAGGAAAAGATGTCTCTCAAAATTAATATTAATAGGTATTCAGTACAAACTGGAAATAGTAGTCTAGTCATATCTAGGTTGCCAGTTCACTCAGTGAAAGCCAGGAAGCCAATGATGATGTAAACTGATTGCCACACTTTTGGCAAGGAGTCTGTTCCCCGCTATTTGCATTATGAGACTATAAAATACATACTAAGAACAAGAATTCAGGAACATACATGACTACTGAACTTCCATTAGGAAATGGGTCACCAACTAAGGAGGATATTACAGTGATTGACGGAGGCTGAGCAGTGGGAAGCATGGCGTAATAACAGCTAAGGCAACCTATGGCTGAAGCAAAGGTGGGGAGTGCGCGCACAACAAATGAAAGGAAGATGGGCAATGCCTCAAATACAATAAAAAATTTTACCTCAAAATACCTGGATCAAATGTTGTGCTATCTGCATAGTATCATGTAGACAAAGTCGCAGATAAACAACCTGAATAATTAAGAACTAACCATAAAGGCACCAGATTCCCATCTGTCTTGGAAGCTAAGCAGGGCCGCCTCATTCAGATTTGGATGGGAGACAGCTCAATGAATACAAGGTGGCTGAGGTTACATTCAGAGGAAGGTACTGGCAAAACCACCTCTGAAGATCCTTGCTCAGAAACACCTATACATTCATGCATTAGGTCAAACAGGCAACTTGAAGGCACCCCACACATGAACACCCACTGGTTCTAAGTCAAGTAAACAAATTTGCATCGGATCTGACGTCAGACGATAGAAGATGGACTCCACCCTTATCTTCTACGCGCCAGCCCACCAAATAAAGAGCAAAAATCTTATACCTAGTTTGGCGAGCTCGCCGACCTCTAATACATCCTTGTAAGAACTTGTCATTGTAGCTGACAGAAAGATTGACTTGATTTAACCTCTTCCATGTTTAAGTTTGTGTGGGTCACATCAACCCAGTTCGATCCGGCTACTGGAACAAATAAAACCTGCTCAATTCCTATAGGAATCTCATTCGTAGTAAGGTATAGTATTTGTACTATTTACTCAAGGACTGGCCACCTTGACACATACCAAAATTTGTGACAGCTACTTAAATTCTGTACAAAATCACCCTTAAGTCATTTTTCAGGAAATGATTGAGATGGTTAACATTTAGTAGGACATCAGATGATAAAATCAGTAAAATAGCTCTCAGCAGCTTGTACAAAATGGTACCTATCCATCTATTTTAACACACTGATTTTAAATAGATGTGAGATTTTTTACATTAACAATGAATTTTATTAGTTGGTTGAATGCAACTGCAATAGGAATCAAAAACAACCTCCTTCCCCAGTTCATCCATGCCAGATTTCTGAGTCAGAGAATTACAGACCCCTAGGGAAAGGTGAATAAAGTCCGCTTGGTCACCCATTTGCTGGCCCATGTTAATATCTGAAGTCCGCAAGAAAAAACACAAGTACAAGTTGTCCCTTCCAACAACACCTCCCTGGTATTGGGAGAGGCAAGAGAGAGAGAGAGATGCTGTATTCACTTTTTAAAAAAACATCAGAAGATGAAACAAGACAGCACTTCACCTCCATGTCTTGTGGCATGTGCTGGGATTTGAAGGAAAGGACAATGAGGGAGGCTATGCAGCAAGCAAAACATTACATCCGATTAGTAATGGCAGGAAAGGATCAGGTCCAGCAGTTCTTCTTCCCTTGAGGCCTGGGACCAAGGTAGATGGGCTGGAGGGGGGGCTCAGCTTCTTAATCTAGGCAAGGCCTGATGGAGACTGGGCTACATATCTCCTCCATGGCCAGGTGGCATCACATGGACTGGAAGGAGGGCTCCGCTTCTAGAAATAAAATTTTTAAATACCAATATAATGAAACTACTTAAAAGCCCTTGTCATAACTTTAAAAAACCCAACAAAACGGTTTGTTGTTTTGTATATTTGTTTGGTCAATATTGCCCTCCACATCTGCGGATTTGCCATCAGAGATTTGAGCATCTGTGGATGAAAAGCGCCTTGGAGGCGGTGTGTGCAGAGGAAGCGGAAGAAGCACAAGGAGGGGAAGCGCAGTGGCGAGGCGGAGGAAAAGAAGCAGGAGGAGGAGAATGGAGGCAGAGGTGGGAGAAGAGGACACCAAGAAGGAGGAGGGAAGAAAGAATAGGACTGAGAGGCTTGCAGGCCCGCAGTGGGGGAAGAGAGAAGGGAGGAGGGAGAGGAGCAAGGGTGGAGGTAGCGGAAGACGAGGAGAAGGAAGAGGCCAAACTCCTACCATGGTGAGAGGGCAAGGATAGGCTTTAGGGGGAGATGGCGCTGCGAAGGCCCAGTAGCCTTCCACTCAAGATATGGGACTCTTGAGCAACCCATGGCTTTGATATTTTGGAGGGTGATCCAGAATGGCGTGCGCCATGGATTACCGATGGCCACGAATTAATTAACAGCTTTGAATAAAACCCAAATATTTGATTTTCCTATATTCTAAAAAGTCACGTCCAAACCTAAAACCACCAAGATAAACAAAGCAATTGCATGTCTCCATACAAACACAATGCATCATACACGCATCTATATAAAATAACCCTTCCAGCTAAAAGCTAAATATTTATTTTTAAAATGGACAGTAAACAGAAGTTCGCAGTATTAAGATCCACAGATTGCAAGTTCAGCTTTTTTCCCTACCGGGAACTATGGCCCTGTCAAACGGCCAAAACAAAGCTGCTTCTGGTCACTTTGGAATGAATTCTGATGTGTTTAAAGATGCATGCATCTAGAGGCCGGAAGCCGCGCCCAAAGCCATGCTCCCGCCCTACGGACTGGAGCGTAGCCTTGTTACCCGCTTTGGCCTCTTAAGGATGTGGTGTTCATTTGAATAGCACACCTCCAAAGTGACCCCAAACCAGCTTTCTTTTGGCCTGTCTGTACAGGCCCTATATTTCCTTTCTGTTGGTAGGGCACCATTTTTTTTTTTTTTGGACAGTTCTTTCTCTCCTCTCTCAACTTCCAAGTCCAAAACTGCCCAATCCTTGGCTGAAGAGGGAGAGGGCTTCTGTCAGCTAAAAGCCAGTCCTTGTCCTCAGATCATGTTTATCCAAGAAACCACCCTGTAGTGAGTAGTGATTTAACTGGGCAGATTTCTGACCCCACAATTAAAGAAACTCCAAATGTTGCTGATATACTTGTGCCAAACCTAACTACCAGGACGACATGGAGATTCTGTTGATTGTGGAAGCTACAAAAGAGTGGGCTTGGTTAGCATTTGGGGGGAGGCTACAAGGGACTACAGCTGTGTAGGGTATATTATAGGAACTAATGCACGCCACCTCTGAGTCCTCTAAAAAAATAAAAGCCAATGAAATTAATGGGCCTCCATGAACAGACAGGCAATTTGGAGGGACACATCACTGCACACCCAACCCACCTACAGAGGAATTTTTTATTGATGCAGGACGAATCAAGAACACTGTAAAATACTGACAACACCTGAAGCCCGAAAACATATGTTCAAATGATGGTGGAATGACTCTTCTGGTAACTGTTCGTATCTCTCTCCCCCCCATTAATTAAACTAATATATGCGGGTTACAAACGCCAAAAAAATACGTATGGAATATGTATTGGGCTTAGGAAGGTTCGGTGCTTCCGCACCCCCAACCCCTAGTATTGTATTCCATACATTACAACATTGGGGTCCGCCCTGTTTACGTATCAGACGCATTAGCGTCCAGACGTGTAGCGGTGCTTAATGTTGTCGCGCGTGCGGCCAGCGGCGCCTTCGCGACTCATTAGGGAGCCGAAGAAAGAAGCCTCCATTTTGGAGGCTTCTTTTTTGCTCTGCAAGGGAGCCGCACAGTGTGGCTCGGACGGCTCCCTTACGGGCAAACGGCAGTCGGCGGCAGACCGCCTCAAAGCGGCGGTCTATAACCGCCTCTGATACCAAAAATCATGTGTTCTGTCAAACCTGTTACACAAACAGGTGGTTGAAACTCAAGGACATGGCTCTTAATTTTCAGGTGATAAAATGTGAAAGGCATCAGGCCGCGAAACTAGTTTGGCGCCAACAGAACACAATTCGTATACGAGAGTTAAAATTGGAGGTTCTCTGTAGCAACTCAAAAGTCCCAATCACCGGATGAGGATTACTTACCCCTGTTGCCATAGTACTGTAGTGCCTTACTTTCAGATAATAAACTGCAATTCCTATAATTATTCATATGCAAACAGTATTCACAAGCAAATCAACAAAGATAACAAGGACCAACCCAGACTGCAGAACTCACTTTAACTGACCTGCTCAGTGCTAGGGAATCTTCGAGAAACTGTAGTTTGTGTTGGCACCAGAGCTCTGACAGAGAAGCTAAATGCTCACAAACTACAATTCCCATGCACTCCACTGTCACTGAGGGCCCAAAATGGATGAGAAGTTCTTTATTCATGTGGATATCTAATATTAACAAGTTCACTCCCCATTCTATACACTGCTTAAAAGATAAAACTTTTAAAAATATTTATGCTTACTGCGGGGACTTACAACCTTCACTTTTTACAGACCCTCAAAAACACCCAGATCTATTTTGTCTCCTCGACCCTCACCACGAAAATAGCCTTGCAGGTTTGTCTCATGGTTGGTCAAAAATTTCTAACTATTATTTGATAAAAGTTTACTCCCATCAATCAATAAATTACATTATAATCAAACTACAAATTCCTACAAAAACGAAACAACTTAAACAAAAAATGACCTGACTAGAACTAGAAAGCTGGGCCACAGTGAACAAATGAACTTCAAACAGGGAGACAAAGAAATGTAAGTACGCACTTAGGGCGAAAGAAACAAAAAAAATGAAATGCACAGCTCTTAGGGATGGTGGACACCTGGCTGAACGCGGACAACTGTGAAAGGGATTCTAGGATTCCAAGTTAGACCACAGTTTGAACATGATTGTCACAGTGACGATGCGGCAGCTAACAAGGCCAATGCAATATTAGGGGTGCATCAATTTTTTTAATTGAAGTATAGTATAGTGTCTAGAATCAAGGGAAGTAATAGTGCCACTATATCCGCTCTGTCAGGGCCCACCTTGAATACTGTGTCCAGTTTCTGGGCACCACAATAACCAAGGCCATTTAGAAATGGAGAGCATGAGGCGTGTCCCAAGGAGGGCGACTAAAATGTGAAGGGTCTGGAAAAAACCTGCCCAGAGGAATGATTAGGGCGCTGGGGATTGCTGTTAGCTGGAGAAAAGTAAGGTAAGAGGTGATATGAAGCCCTGTTTAACCCTATTGAAAGGAATGTCATATTAGGAGGGAGCAAAGCTTGTTTTCTGCTGCTCCAGATGGACTAGGACCCAGACGCAATGGATGCAACGCAGGAAAAAGCGATTCCCTCAACATTAGGAGGGAATTTCTGACAGTAAGGGCAGTTCAATAGTGGAACGCACTTCCTCGCGAGTGTAGTGGCGTCTCCCTCCTTGGAGGTTTCAAATGGAGGCTGGCTGGCCATTGTTGGGGGCTGCTTTGATCTGGATTTCCCTGCATGGCAGGGAGTGGACTGGATGGCCCCCTCGTGGTCTCTTCCAATCCTCTATGATCTAAAAAGCAACATTTTCCTAATAATCAGTTACACCTGTCCGGAAATATTAGTACTTTCAAAGTCTTGTCAAATGGGGATATAAGATCAACTGTTTAATTCTCTTTAAAAATGGAAGCTGAATTTATCATTACAAAGCTGCCATGAAGGTGAATCACGAGGCATAAAGGCCTGATCCAGACGGCCAAAATAAAGCTGTTCAGGTTCACTTTCGGATGGTATGTACTGTTTCAATGATACATGCATCTAAGAGTCCAGGACAGCCGCACAAAGCCACGCTCCAGTCCTACGGACGTCGTGCAGCTTTCAGACTTTAGGACAATGCATCATTGAAACACATAACCTCCAAAGTGACTTGAAGCAGCTTATTTTTGGCCTTTCTGTATAGGGCCAAGATTACTGTTCTAAAATCAGTATCTGCTTACTGAAAGCCTAGTATTATAAAATAGTACAGAGGCTAGGGGACTGTCTTAACCTTAAACTGGGAGCCACCCACTTCTCTAAAAAGTTTGTAAACGTATTTGGCGCAGGTGAGGTGTGTCGAAAACAAGTTTAGGGGTTTTTTTTAAGTTCCTCCTAATGTTTAGGTGGAATCTCTTTTTCTGTAGCTTGCACCCATTGCTCCAGGTCCTAGGTCCAAACCACATTGCAGAAATAATCCAGTGTGAGACTGCTTTAACTGCTCCGGCTCAGTGCTAGAGAATTCTGGAAATTGTAGTTTATGGTGGCACTAGAGCTATCTGACAAAGAAGGCTAAATGCCTCACAAAACTACAGTTCCAAGAATTCCCTAGCATTGAGCCTGGGCAGTTAAATTGGTCTCAAGATGGATTATTTCTGTAGTGTGTTTTGGAGCCTATCCTCTGGAGCAGCAAAAAACAAGCTTGCACCATCCTCAAAATGACGTAAATCCAGCTGTTTAAAACCTGTCAGTTCTATGGTCAATGTCTGACAGTTGTTGACTACAGAATTGCACTGGAGGACCCAGAGATTCCTAAAGAGGTGTCTTGTCAGGTAAAAACACAGTGTTTTTGTTATTCATGGTTTTTCCACATTCACAGGGGTCTTGGGCGCCTAATCCCAGCGAACGTGGAGGGATGAGCGTGTTTTAAATAAGCTCAATATGACACCCCTTCAAATACTTAAACAGGGCTATCATACCACCTTTTAACTTTCTCTTCTCCAGGCTAAACATACCCACCTCCCTAAGTCTCTCCTCACAGGGCTTTATGGTTTTTATACCATTTTGGTCACCAAAATGGTCACTTAAGAAGCTTCAGCTTCTTAAGATCGTTTTTGAATTGCGGTGCCCATAACTGGACTCAAATATTATGACCTAAAGGTGAACAGAGTGGCAGTATTATTTCCCACAATCTAAGCAATGTAAACCATCTGGGGAAGGAGACGTTAGTCTAGGAAAGCTCATGCTGCCAACTTCTTTCTTTCATAGAATGACAGAGTTGGAAGAGACCCCAAGGGCCATCCAGTCCAGCCCCCTGCCATGCAGGAACTCTCCATCAAACCATCCCCATTGACAGATGGCCATCAAGTCTCTGCTTAAAGACCTCCAAGGAAGGAGACTCCACTACACTCCAAGGAAGGAGTGTGTTCCACTGTTGAACAGCCCTTACTCTCAGTTAGTTCCTCCTAATGTTGAGCTGGAATCTCTTTTCTTGGAGCTTGCATCCATTGCTCCATTGGGTCCTAGTCTCTGGAGCAGCAGAAAACAAGCTTGTTCCCTCCTCAATATGACATCCCTTCAAATATTTGAACAGGGCTATCATATCATCTCTTAGCCTTCTCTTCTCCAGGCTAAACATCCCCAGCTCCCTGAGTTGTTCCTCATAGGGCATGGTTTCCAGACCCTTCACCATTTTAGTTGCCCTCCTTTGGACACACTCCAGTTTCTCAATGTCCTTTCTGAATTGTGGTGCCCAGAACTGGACACAATATTCTAGGTGGGGCCTGACCAGAGCAGAATACAGTGGCACTATTACTTCTCTTGATCTAGACACTATACTTTTATTGATGCAGCC
>NC_056523.1:227180847-227182297 GCF_019175285.1 Sceloporus undulatus
CCCTTTCACACGTAGTTTCATTCAGCCAGGTGTCCCCCATAATCCTATATCCGTGCATTTCATCAATTCAGTGACTCTGAAGGATGCTACAAGATCTCCCTTCCTACTGATTCTACAGACTAACACTGCTATATCTTTAAACAATAATAATAATATCTGAGGAAGCAGATTGAAGTCTAGGGAAGCTCATGCTGCCAACCTGAGTCTCAAAGGAGCTACAAGATCTCTCCACATAGCAATAACAACAGTAATAATAATATGCACCTGAGGAAGTAGACTGAAGTCTAAGGAAGCTCATGCTGTCAACCACTGAACTCGCAACCTTGTGGTTTGTAAGCTGCAGCGCAGGCATTTAAGCACTGCGCCAGCAGGGCTCTAAACCCTTCAGATGCCCACTCCTCTCGCCTGAATGGACGCCTGGATCCTGCCCTGTCAGGAAACCAGACCCGGTTCTTTCTGGTCCAGGGGAAAGGAGACCCACCTGGGAGGGAGGACTGAGGCCTTGGCGGCTCCTTCTCTTTCTTCCGAGGAGGAAGGACAGTGACTGCGGCGGCGTCTCTGTCTCCTTCTCCTTCTCCTTCCTCCTCCGCCAATCAAGCGCCTCAGGGCCAACCGCGCATGCGCCAACTGCACTTCCGCCCTTCTCAGAGGCTGAAGGAGTCTTATTATAATTGGTTATATACGTCAGGCCCTGGACGCTTGTCTTTAATATCGCGAGAGGAGCCTACAAGGTTAAAGAAAGCCTAGGGAAAGGCTAAGAAACAGCCCCCCTTTTTTAATGCCTGTCACGTGACCGACCTGCCTCGTGACTTGGCCCAGCCCACAGAGATAGGAAAAGCGGAGATGACGTGTCTGCTGTGAGTTTCCGCGTTCATTTCTGAAGGCATGAAAATGCTGGTGGGGGGGGGGGTTGTATTGGGATGCAGCAGAAAGGGCTGTTGTTTCTGACTCATGGAGGCCCTATCATGGGGATTTCCTTTGGCAAGATTGATTTATCAGCTTACACTTTGTAACCCACTTAGTAGCACCCCAGTAAGCAGTACTTAGCCTTCCCCTGAGGAGGCTGAGAGAGTGTGACTTATTGCCTAAGGGCACCCCCCAGGGGCTTCCCATGGCTGAGCAGGATTTGAACCCTAGTCTCCAGAGCCAGTGGGCCAGAGTGGTTTGAGTGCTGGACTATGACTCTGGAGACCAGGGTTGGATTCCTGCTCGGCTGTGAAAACCATTGGGTGACACTCTCTCAGCCTCAGGGGAAGGCAATGGCAAACTTGCTCTGAACAAAACCTGCCAAGAAAATCCCATTATAGGTTTGCCTGAGGGTCACCATAAGTCAGAAAACAACTTTTGAGGCACACAACACACACATACACACTTCAGAGTCCTATTATTGTTGTTGTTATTATTATTTTATATCCCACCCTTTCCCCAAAACTGGGACTCAGGGTGGCTC
>NC_056523.1:227182322-227187823 GCF_019175285.1 Sceloporus undulatus
ATCTTTAACAAATTGTGATATTCGCGATGTTGTGTCAATCCAGTCTAGATGGGGTCACATTCTCCCCGGAAAGATCGGTCCTCAGTTTGGGGGTGCAGTAAGCCGTCCTTGGTAATTTTTCCATGTTTATGATGCTATGCGTAACATATGTTGTAATCCTCTATGCCTACTAATGATTTGACAGGACAAATGGTCACAATATTGTTGGAAAGGCGATGAAACACTCTCCTATTGTTAACATTCTGCAACATATGAGGGTCATTCAATAAATACTTAGCGACAAAGAAAAACGAAAATGTGGGAAAAGTGGCAATTTTTTTCAACACAGTCCCTTTTAGCTCAATACCTTGGCCCAGCGATGCTCCAGACTTTTACAACCCGTCCGAAAAATAACGTCTTCCGGAGGGCTGCAAAATAGGCCTCCATGGCGGCGATGACCTCCTCAATCGACCCAAATCTATTCCTGGAAGTGACTTTTCAGTTTGGAAGCAAAAAATCCACGGGGGGCCAAATCTGGGGAATACGGTGGATGGGGCAGCAATTCGTAGCCCAATTCGAAACCCAATTTGGCCCATGCGACTGCGGAGGTGTGAGGCGCACGTTGTGCGTGGTGGAACAGCACCCACGCGGCTGACAGCTTTCTCATGCCCATTTTCTTTGTGTAAAATACGATGCAACCGTTCCTTCTGCGATGCCTACAGTCTCAGCTATCTCGCGAACCTTCAAATCGGAATCGGCGGTCTTGCCAACACAGATCTTGTATTTTTTTTTACTTTTTCCTCTGTAGTAGTGGTTTTTTCGAGGCACTTGGGCATGGCTTTATCAAAAAACTGACCTGCGGCCATGAACAAACCATTGAACCAATTCTTTGACGGTCGCCATCGAAGGAGAAGAGTCACCGTACACAGCATCCAAGCATCTGTGATTTCGCTGCTCATTTTCCCTTCCAAAAACAAGAATTATCACGAACGATATTGTTCTTTTTACTTTTTTTTTTGAAACCGACCGACATGCTTCGCTTCCAAAGGCTATCAAAACAAAACAAATGAAGGGAATTGACTGAAACTTGACAGTAGGCCTTCTAAAAGAATGTACTGCACAATGGTAAAAAACTCTTGTGTTTTTGTAACAGCAGCACCATCGGGCGGTGAGGCTAAGTACTTGTTGAGTGACCCTCGTATAGCAAGTACGTATACAAGCTGAAATGGAAAAGCCAACCAACACCTGATCTCCTTTCTAGTGTTGTGTAGCTCATAATTTGTCTCCTGGGATTAGAGGTGTGCCGTGTAGCAGTCCAGGGGCAAAGGAGCTGGAGGGAGGCTCTTGTTAGAAAGAACAATCAACAGGGAAGTCAGACTCTGGCAAAAGAAGATTGCACTCCTTGGTGCAGCACCCTGGAGCTTGATCCAAGGATCTTGCCTTTTTGCTGTTTTAAGGATGGTTTCCTTCGTGGTCCTTATTTACCCCTTGCTATATATATTGCTTCTGTATCATGTGGGTAAGTGGGTGAATATTTTCTTGATTTCTCTAATCAAAATTAGTAAGAGGATTTTGGTTTTTTTGAAGGACACTAGTCAAAAATATGACAGCCTTTTGTTTGAAGAGCAGGGTATAAATACTCCAAATAAATAAATAAATATAAAAATTTAAAAAATATATTCACTAACATTTTAGCTAATTATTTTTTTAAAATGACTTCAGTTCATTGTAGTCTTGTCTGTATTGTGGTGAAACGAATATATTTCTAGGATTAATTAGTGGAGATTTTAAAAACCCTACGATGGCCTAAGACAAGACATTTTTTTGTAATCCAAACTAGTTATTTGGAGCTCCCAGGATTTGAATTCTGTGAAAGATGGGAAGGTTTAGTCCTGAAAGAAGAAACAATTCATTCCCAACATTGGGCTGAAACAGACAGGCCAAAATAAAGCTGCTTTGGGTCACTTTGGAGGTATGCTGTTTAAATGCTGCATGCGTCCTAAGAGGCCAGAAGCTCGCCAAAGCTGTGCTCCAGTCCTGTTTGTGTGTGTGTGTGTGTGTGTTGCAGGTGGTACAATATAGCACATTTCCCAATGGGAATTGATGTATGCATTGAATTTGGCCAGTCCAGATGGGAGAATAAAGAATTTATTTCTGAAGGATTTTCCAAAATTTGAAAATAATCTGTTTAGAACAGAAAGCACATTATAGTTAAAAAATATGGAGGAAAATGAAGCCAATAATTTTCCTGTTCATAAGAGCGGATGAGGTTGAGAGGGAATATGGTCACTTGCTGAACTTGTGGCAGAAGTTACAACCAAATGGTGGCTGGCTTGCTGGCTGGCCTTCACCACTGCACTGAGGCCTAACTATCCACTGGATGTTTCAATGTGCAGATGCAATGGATGAATTCAGGGTACGTCCATTCGACAACATTTCACTTCCCTGCCACTTTTCCTTTGTGGATAGCACAGATGGCTTGACCTTCACCTGGGAGAGGGAAGATATCAAGGAAGAACATGAAGTAGAAGATAAAGAATTTTATAAATTTTTTGTTGGACTCCAGGATTTTTACCAGTTTTACCCAAAGTTGATATATAGCTTTAACAATAACAAGGAAGAGCTGGAGGAACGGAATTCTCTGTATGAGGGAAGAGTCTGGGTCGATGAGGAGGAGATTCCCGAAGGCAGCCTGACACTCATATTGGAGCAAGTGCAGTTTTCTGATGAGGCCATGTATATATGCAAGGCCACCAATTCAAGAGGCAGGGGACAAAGAAAAATGAAACTCATCGTGGAAGGTAAGAAAACTTACATGCCTCCCAATTTTGTGCAGGTGAACAAGGGACCACTTAATACCTCTGTTCTTTTACTAGTGAACACAGCAAGAAAGTGTCTTTCTCCTTTGCAGACGGCTGAAAACTCAGTTCTTTACACTGCTGCTCACTATAGCCATTTATTCAGCAACCATTTCTGCCTCTCTGCAGAGAATCTCATCATACTTTCAGATTTCGTTATGTAAAAACCTAAGAAAGAGTTGTACAGTATTTAATTTCACAATGGATATTATGTCCTTACTACAGAATTGGTGCAATCTCTCTCTCACACACACATGAAAATGTTTGTTCTCCTGAATAACAGTTATAAACAGCAGAAATATGAATAGAAGGGAAGTGCAATGCGTGTACATGTGTGCGTATGTACATGTGTGTGTATGTGTATGTGCCTTCAAGTAGCCTGTCAACTTAAGGCAGCCCCTTGAATTTCATAGGGTTTTCTTAGGTGAAGAATACTTAAGAGGTGGTTTTTCCAATTCCTTTCTCTGAAATATAGCATCAAGCACCTCGTAAACACTGGCAGTCTCCCATCCAAGTCCTAAACAGGGCTGACCCTTCATAGGCTTGTTCCAGACTGCCAAAATAAAGCTGCTTTGGGTCTCTTTGGAGGTATGCTATTTAAATGATGCATGGGTCCTAAGAGCCCAGAGGTCGAACCAAAGCCACACTCCATTCCTAAGCACTGGAGTGCAGCTTTGGTGCAGCTTCCGGATTCTTAGGATGCATGCATCATTTAAACAGCATTATCTCCAAAGAGACCCGAAGCAGCTTTATTTTGGCAGTCTGTAACAGGCCTTAGTTTCCAAGATCTGAGAGGATCTGGCGCCTGTACGATATTTAGGCCATATGGGTATGCATGCTCATATTTTAAAAGTTGTCTAAAACATCTTCCTAAAATCTAAAACAGGGCCAGAACAGGAAGTGATTTATCCAGAGTAGCCCCCAGAAAATAAACAACCCTTGGAAATTGGGGAACTGACTGTGCATTTGTCTGCTTTTCAGCTTTGTGTGTCACATGTGTTCACACCATTTATGTGAGTATTGAGAAATACTAGAGGCTCCAGCACTTAATCCGGGTTCAGCTCTTTTGGCAGCGTGTGCCTGGTTTTTAACAAAACAAAGTGGATTGTAACAAAGATATTACCTATGAACAGATTAACACATGTAGTATTTTAATAAGATTTTTTCCCCCATTCAAGCCACAGGAGATAAGAGGTTTGCCAGAGCAGGCCGGGGGGGGGGGGGAACACACACTAGTCTCTTGAGGCAAAAACCTTGGTTTCCAATATACCCAGCTTTATTT
Organism: Sceloporus undulatus; assembly: GCF_019175285.1. NCBI lineage: Eukaryota > Metazoa > Chordata > Lepidosauria > Squamata > Phrynosomatidae > Sceloporus > Sceloporus undulatus. The sequence goes on from NC_056523.1 coordinate 227,186,442, forward strand.
GCTATATACATTTGTGGACTCCAGCCCATCTCATCAGAAACAGCTGAATTATTTGATTAATAAATTATTGTTGTTTTACATGTAAACATGTCCTTGTCCTTCCTTGAGAAAGGCCACCTTAAGTACAATGACAGAGGGCGAGATTCAACATCACACCTGCAGAGCCTAACTTTCTACTCACAGGCGGTGGTGAAGGTTGTTTCCTCTGCTCATCTGAGCCCGTGGGCTGCTGGATTTAGTGAGCTCCAGTCATCATAGCCAAAGGGCAAAGACGCTATGAACTGCAGCACCAAATCCCAAGGGCAACAGGTTGAGGGAGGGCTAGTTTGTACCCTCTTGGACTGGATGAGTGGGAAGGAATGGGGTTATGAAGGGTTTGCTTTAGTGTGAACCCACCACTACCTCTTCAGCCTTCCATAAACTGAAACATACTCATCCTAAATACTCAAGTGCCTTAAGTGTTCTGTGCCTTCTAGAAAGCAATGAATATGTTCCATCCTCACTCAATACTTTTCAGTCTTTGCTTAAGAGACCCCAGTGCAATTATCCCCCAGCTGTAATTGGTTTGCCTTTAATTGTCTTGTTTTTCCTTCCTCGTCATCAGATGCTGAAGAGCCACAGGTGCAGTTCAGCACAGTCAATGATACACTGGTGGCCAAGTGTATCTCAGCAGGCTGGTACCACATGCCAAAGGTAACCTGGCGTAACCGCAGGGAAGAGGATCTGTCCAGCTACTCCACAACAGAGATCCTGGAAGAGAAGCAAGATGGGTCCCATAGGGTGGTTTCCATTTTGAAATACCCCGTATTGCTTCATGAGATCTATACATGTCACATTGAAGAAGAAGATGTGCTTAACAGACCTGTCAGATCCATCCATAAAGTCCCAAGTAAGTGATTTACTGTTGTAGAGCCCAACTGGTTCAAAGACAAATCATCATGCCCTCTTACTTTCTAGGAAAGGAACAGTCGCTGCTAAGCCTCGGAGCAGGCATGTGGTTGTACTGGGGGATTCCTTGCTGAGGGGTACAGAAGCAGTGATTTGTAGGCCTGACAAGATGTCTCGAGAGGTGTATTGTCTTCCCGGGGCAAAGATCCGTGATGTGACAGGGAGGCTGACAAGACTGGTCAAGCCTACTGGCCAATAACCCTTTTGGTCCATGTTGGAACCAATGATACTGCAAGACACAGCCTTCAGAACATCAGAAGGGATTATGAGGCTCTTGGTAGGAAGCTGAAAGAAATGGATGCACAAGTTGTCATCTCGTCTCTTCTGCCAGTCCAGAAAGGGAGAGGAAAATAGCGGATGTGAACAACTGGCTCCGCAGATGGTGCCACCGAGAACGATTTGGATTCTTTGATCATGGACTGTGGTTCCATGAG
>NC_056523.1:227187923-227192690 GCF_019175285.1 Sceloporus undulatus
GCAAGACACAGCCTTCAGAACATCAGAAGGGATTATGAGGCTCTTGGTAGGAAGCTGAAAGAAATGGATGCACAAGTTGTCATCTCGTCTCTTCTGCCAGTCCAGGAAGGGAGAGGAAAATAGCGGATGTGAACAACTGGCTCCGCAGATGGTGCCACCGAGAACGATTTGGATTCTTTGATCATGGGCTGTGGTTCCATGAGAAGGGACTTCTGGCAACGGATGGTTTGCATCTCACGCCAGTTGGAAGAAATGTTTTTGCCAACAGTCTCAAGAATTTGATCAGGAGGGCTTTAAACTGAGTTCTGTGGGGGAGGGAGACAATGTTAAGGAAGACAAAAGGGCTGGAGACAATAGTCAAACTGACATAGAGGAAACAAGACAAATAGTGCAAGGACTCAACAGTGGAAGGCAAAAAGACTTGCACCAGCAGCAAGTAAAGGAAACCCATGGTCTGCGATGTCTGTACACTAATGCACAGAGCATGGGAAATAAGCAAGATGAACTTGAACTCCTAGTACAACAAAGCAAATATGATATAATAAGCATCACTGAAACCTGGTGGGATGAATCTCATGATTGGAATGTAGAAATAGAGGGGTATAACCTTTTTAAGAGAAATAGGCCAAACAGGAAAGGAGGAGGAATAGCACTATATGTCAGAGATATTTACACCAGTGAAGAGATCCAGGACATCAATACCGGCAGCCAGGTAGAGAGCATATGGATAAAAATTAAAGGGGACGGAAACAACAGGGATGTTATTGTGGAAGTCTACTACAAACTCCCAAGTCAGATGGAGGAATTGGCTGATGTCTTTCTAGAACAGATGACCACACACTCAGAAAAGAGAGATATAGTAGTGATGGGCGACTTCAACTACCCTGATATTTGCTGGAATTCAAACTCAGCCAAATCCTCAAGGTCTAGCAAATTCCTCACTTGCCTCAAAGACAGTTTCATTTTCCAAAAGGTGGAAGAGGTAATAAAGTGGTCAGCTAATCTAGATCTGATCCTAACAAGGATGACTTGGGCCCTTTACAGACGGGCAAAAAGTACGTGCTGTGCACGTACTAGGGTTAGAAAGGGGTGCCCTTTCCGGACGCCCCTAACCCTAGTATACGCTCGGCGCATACAAAATGATGCCGCCTGTCCTACACGGGCACTATTTTGACGTCGCAGACGCCTAGCGTCCGCACATCGTGTGGCAGAAATGACGTCGTCAGTGCGCCATGTTCCGCGCCGCAAGAAGCTGCATTTTGCAGTTTCTTTTTTGTTGCGTCCGGGAATCACGCGGTTTGTCCGCTGCGGTTCCCGGATGCAGAAACCAGCGGCGCTGGCAGACCGTCCTTTTTGGGCTGTCTGTAAAGCACCTTGGTTAATGGGGTGCAAGTTGTGGAATTATTAGGTGGAAGTGACCATGTTTTCCTGGTGTTTGTTGTACAGTGGAAAGGAGAAGCCAGGCATAGTCAGACACGCATTCTAGACTTTAGGAGAGCGGATTTCAGTAAACTTAGAGAAATACTGGGGGTGATCCCATTGTCATGAGTACTAAAAGAGAAGGGAGTTCAGGATGGATGGGAGTTTCTCAAAGGGAGATACTGAAGGCACAGTTTAAAACAGTTCCAGTGAGAAAGAAAAGTGGGAGATGCCTCAAGAAACCAGGAACAAAGGAACTTTCAACTGAGCTAAGTTTTAAACGGAACATATATTGTACTGTATATGAAATGGAAAAATGGGGAAATCACCAAAAGGGAATTCAAACAATTAGCTAGTCTGTTTAGAGATAAAGTCAGAAAAGCTAAAGTGCAGAATGAACTCAGGCTTGCTAGAGGCTGAGAACAACAAAAAGGGCTTTTTTGGATATGTCCGCAGCAAAAGGAAGAAGAAGGAAATGTAGGGCCACTGCATGGAGAAGATGGCAAAATGCTAACAGAAGACAGAGAAGGCTGAATTACTCAACACCTTCTTTCCCTCAGTCTTCTCAGAAAAGGAAAAGGGTGCTCAACCTGAGGATAATGGAGCAGAGGATAGAATAGGGGAATTTCAGCACAGAATAAGCAAAGAGATACCTTGTTAAGCTAAATGAATACAGTGGTACCTCGGGATACGAATTACCCAGGTTACGAAATTTTCGGGATACGAAAAAATCTAATAGAAAATAATTGTTCCGGGTTACGAATGTTTTTTCGGGTTACGAAAAAACTTCGGCGCTATTTTAAACGGAACCGCGGCTTTTCCCCATTAGCGCCTATGGCATTTCGGCTTACGAAGACTTTTCGGGTTACGAAAGCGGCCGCGGAACGAATTAATTTCGTAACCCGAGGCCCCACTGTATAAGTCTCTAGGACCAGATGAACTACATCCAAGGGTATTAAAAGAACTGGCAAACGTAATATTGGAGCCATTGGCAATAATCTTTGAGAACTCCTGGAGAAAAGGAGAAGTCCCATCAGACTGGAGGAGGGTAAATGTTGTCTCTCTCTTCAAAAAGGGGAAGAAAGAGGATCCCAACAATTATTGCCCAGTTAGTCTAACATCAATATCAGGAAAGATTCTGGAGCAGATCATTAAACAGAGAGTCTGTGAACATCTAGAAGGCAATGCCATAATCACAAAGAGTCAACATGGGTTTCAGAGAAACAAGTCATGCCAGACAAATCTAATCTCTTTCTTTGATAAAATTACCAGCTTGGTAGATGAAGGGAATGCTGTTGATATAGTATATCTTGATTTCAGGAAGGCCTTTGACAAAGTTTCCCATGACATTCTTGCAAACAAGCTTGTAAAATGTGGACCAGACAAGGTCACTGTTACATGGATTTGTAATTGGTTGACTGGCTGAACCCAAAGGGTGCTCAAGAATGGCTCCTCTTCATCCTGGAGAGAAGTGACCAGTGGGGTCCCACAGGGCTCTGTCCTGGGCCCAGTGCTATTCAACATCTTTATCAATAACTTTAATGATAGAATTGAGGGCATACTTATCAAATTTGCAGATGCCAAATTAGGAGGAATAGTTAATACTCCAGAGGACAGGATCAAAATTCAAAACAACCTGAATAGACTAGAAAGCTGGGCCAAAGCTAACAAAATGAAATTCAACACAGAGAAATGTAAGGTACTGCACTTAGGGCGGAAAAATGTAATGCACAGATATAGGATGTGTGACACCTGGCTGAATCAAACTACGTGTGAAAGGGATCTAGGAGTCCAAGTAGACCACAGATTGAACATGAGTCAACAGTGTGATGCGGCAGCTAAAAAGGCTAATGCAATTTTAGGCTATATCAATAAAAGTATAGTGTCTAGAGCAAGAGAAGTAATAGTGCCACTCTATTCTGCTTTGGTCAGGCCCCACCTGGAATGTTGTGTCCAGTTCTGGGCACCACAATTCAAAAAGGATAGTGAGAAACTGGAGCGTGTCCAAAGGAGGGTGACTAAAATGGCGAAGGGTCTTGAAACCACGTCCTATGAGCAATGACTTAGGGAGCTGGGGATGTTTAGCCTGGAGAAGGTTAAGAGGTGATATGATAGCCCTGTTTAAATATTTGAAGGGATGTCATATTGAGGAGGGGGCTGGTTTGTTTTCTGCTGCTCCAGAGAACAGGACCTGGAACAATGGATGCAAGCTAAAAAGAGATTCCACCTGAACAGTAGGAGGAACTTCTGACAGAAGGGGCTGTTTTGACAGTGGAACACTCCCTCAGAGGGCAGTGGAGTCTCCCTCCTTGGAAGTCTTGAAGCAGAGGCTGGATGGCCATCTTTCAGGGATGCTTTGATTGTGAGTTCCTGAATGGCAGGGGGTTGGACTGGATGGCCCTTGTGGTCTCTTCCAACTCTATGAATCTATGATTCTAAGGTCAGGCTGCTTTCTCTCACACAACCTTTTGAGAACGAATTAAAGCCCGCTTGGCCTAACAGAAAAAGTGCAGAATAAATGAAGGGTGGCTTTCCATGGTAACATACAGTACTAGAATTTGGATTTCCTGCATTGCATCTCTACTACTTAGGATACACATGTCTTGTTTCTCAGCTTATCGCAGAAAAATTCATACTTCCAAGTATTTGGAAGTAGGCCATAAGGAAGAAATTCTGCACAAAAGCTTAAGGGACAGTCTTAATTACTGTTTGTTTGATCAATGCTATATTTTAAAGTTGCCATTTGCTTTTACTACAGAATGTTTTTTTCTATAGCAAGTTTTATTTTCAGAACATGCAAAATTTGGAGATCTTCAATAAGAAATGTTTGCACATTTTAGTTTAAATCCATTAAAGGTTTTAAATATATAGAAATAATATTTGACCACAATTTACAGGTAATAAATGTCAGGTCCTAGATTCTACCTGTTAACTTTCTAGGGTTGTGTATTTTCCTGATTTCAAGAGTTTATATGATGGAGATTCTAAAAAAGATAAAAGAAACAACATAAAGCCTTGAGACATTTTAAAGATTAAAAAAAATTATTTGGTGTACATTTTGTGGGCTATAGCCCATGTATTCAGGTGCTGCATAGAAAAAGCAACATGCCTCCATGTAAGAGACGGCCCTGGTAAACCCACTGCAACTCCTGACTGTACTGATCCATCCCTATGGAAGCAAGCCAGCTACTAAGATAAGCAGCGCCAAAAAGAAAGGAGTGCCTTGTCTTCTGAATCAAGCCAGCTTCCCCCTTGCTGAGAAAGCAGCCTTTGCATTCTGGGTCTCCTCCCAGGGAAGAATGAACATCCAGAAACTAAGGCCTGTTACAGACAGGCCAAAATAAAGCT
>NC_056523.1:227192790-227194840 GCF_019175285.1 Sceloporus undulatus
TTTTTTTTTTTGGTCTTTCTATATTAAGCAGCATACAAAACTGCATAGAAATCATTCTTTTCTCAACTACATTTGCAGATTTGGTCAAGATGAAACCCTCATGTCCACAACTAAAGTTCATCCCATCATCCTTTCACTCCAAGACACTCAATGAAAGGAAGTAGCGACTGTGGCATTAATCTCTCTTCCACTCAGAGAATTAATGGAACAGGGCACATTATAGTCAACAAAATTTGGCACTATATAACTTAGAGGTTTAAAACGTGTCTTGTGGTCAAGGTAAGGAGAACCCTGATGAGTAAATAAGCCTGTTCTTGGCTCCTTGGGCTACAAATAGTCCACTGGACATTAACAAGGAGACTGCAGGGCAGCTCATCCAAAACTCAGGCATTCTAGTATTTAGAATGAAAGAGGACATTTCAACCAATGAACCTTTACTCAAGTTTTGTGAACAAATTTCAAAATATTTATTTATTTATATTTATATATGTATTTATTTATTTATTTATATATAAAATATGTTAATACCATCCTCTAGTCCCCATTTTTGACATTAGCCTTCTTGGCACGCATCACCTATTTCAGTTCATAATATCTAAACACAGTTACTATGTGTTTAACTATAGGAACATATACTAAAATAGCTGCCTTAAAGAAAGTATGCAATAGAAAGAATTCAAATTTCTAAAAGAAATGTATCCAGATTAAATGTTTTTCCTTCTGAAACTGAAAGGAAGCAACTTGAAACAAAATACTGAGCTGTTACAGCACCTTAAAACATGCAATTATTGTAGTCAGAAGAAGTACAAATTATTTTCCCACCTCCTTCAAACAGCGCAACATCCGACACAAAGCATTCACCAGAGAGTGAGTAAATCCAGAAACGCCTTGGCTACTGTGTACACATTGGATTTTATGCCCCATCCACCTCTCATATTCCTCCATTTCATGCTCCATATCATACATCATTTGGTTCAGGTACTCTAGGCTGGAATTCCGGCCATTTGGACGGTTAATGGAAGTAGAAGCAGTGCTCAAATTGATCTTCATCTGCCCAGCAGGCGTATGTACAGTTTGTTTTTTCTTCACTGAGAATGAAAGCATTACAAAAATTAGCATCAACATTCATTTGTGTAAAACCAAACACTAAGATAAGGGATCAAAATACTTTCAATTTTTCAGATGAATTAAGGTGCTTAAAAAATACACTCACATGTTCCAATTTATGGAAATGACAAGTTAAAGTGTTGCCTCACCATATCAACTACGAATACATTCTGACATGTAGCACTGACCCAGTTTTCATGCTTCCATATTTTCTCTTGGCCTTTCAACCTTTCTACCTGCAGGTAGGATGCACCATTGCAAGTGCAATCTAGGATATGTCAAACTTTGCCAAGGTAATGTTTACATTCTAGTATTTGCAATGTAATTGAGAGGTTAACAAGAATCATAAAGCCCACTAGCTGATACTTGGGAACCAATGACATTGCAAGGCATAGCTTTCAGAATATCATAAGGGACTATGAGGCTCTGGGTATGAAGCTGAAGAACCTGGATACACAAGTTGTCATTTCATCTCTTCTCCCAGTGACAGGGCATGGCCCAGGAAGGGTGAGAAGAACAGTGGAAGTGAACAACTGGCTCTACAGATGGTGTCATCAGGAATAATTTGGCTTCTTGGGCCATGGTCTGCGGTTTCATGAAGATGGACTTCTGGTAAGGGATGGGTTGCACCTGACAGCAGTTTTGCTAAGAGTCTGAAAGATCTGATCAGAAGGGCTTTAAACTGAGTTATGTGGGGGAGGGCATAGTATTCTTGAGAGTAGAACACCAAGTGCTGGAGATAATAGCCCAAATGTTATTCAGAGAACAAGGCAAATAGTACAAGAACCCTATAATGGGTGCAAAAGAAAACCCAACCCTTTAAATAAACAGCTTGGGGAAATGATCTTAGATGTCTCTACACCAGGGGTAGGCAACCTTTTTGAGCCGGGGGCTGGGTTGCTGTCCCTCAGGCGACTGGGGGGCCGAAGCTGGGGGGTGGAGC
>NC_056523.1:227194940-227203769 GCF_019175285.1 Sceloporus undulatus
AAAAAAACAAAAACACTTGCTATATTTCATTTCTCCCTGTTGAAATTTTATTAGTTCTGGCCCAGCTTTCTAATCTGTTAGTCATTTTGAATTTTGATCCTGTCCTCTGGGGTATTAGCTACTCCTCTTAATTTCGTGTCATTTGCAAATTTGATAAATAGGGCCTCTATTCCTTCATCCAAGTCACTGATAAAGATGTCAAATAGCACTGGGCCCAGGACAGACCCCTGTGGGACCCCAGTGGTCACTTCTCTCCAGTGTGAAAAAGAGCCATTGTTGAGCACTCTTTGGGGATACTAATCCACCTAACAATTTCATTGTCTAGTCCACATTTTACCAGCTTGTTTGCAAGAATATCATGGGGGACCTTGTCAAAGGCCTTACTGAAAAGATACGCTACATCTACAGCATTGTCTTCATCTACCAAGTTTGTGATTCTGTTAAAAAGAGAGAGAGAGAGAGATTTCTAAGACTGGTCTGGCATGACTTGTTTTTGAGAAAACCCATCCTGACTTTTAAGGATTATGGCATTATTTTCTAAATGCTTACTGTTTAATTAGAACCTTTCCTAGTATTGATGTCAGCCTGTTGTTATTGTGTGCCTTCAAGTAGCTTCTGACTTATGGCAACCCTAACATAGGGTTTTCTCAGCAAGTTTCTTCAGAGAGAGCTTGCTATTGCCATCCTCTGAGGCTGAGAGAGTGTGACTTTCCCAAGGTCACCCAAGCTGGGTTTCCATTGCCGAGCTGGGATTTGAACACTGGTCTCTCCCACTCCCAGTGTCATAGTCCAACACTCAAACTATTATACTGTGCTGGATGTCAGTTTGAATGGAAGGTAATAACTTGGGTCCTCTTTTATTCCTTTGTTGAAGATGGGGACACCATTTGCCCTCCTCCAGTCTGCTGGGACATTTCTTGTTCCCCCAGGATTTTCAAAGATCATTGTCAGTGGCTCTGAAATTACTTTTGCCAGTTCTTTTAAATCCATTGGATGTAGTTCATCTGGCCCCGGGAGACCTGAAATTGTTTAGAGTAGCCAGGTACTATCTCTTTACCTATTCTGTGCTGCATCATCTGCTCCATTTTTCCCAGGTTGAGAATGATTTAGGAAGCTGGGTATGTTTAGTCTGGAGAAGAGACAGTTAAAGAGTGACATGATAGCCCTGTTTAAGTATTTGAAGGGGTGTCATGTTGAGGATGGAGCAAGCTTGTTTTCTGCTGCTCCAGAGAATAGGACCTGACGCAATGGATGCAAGCTACAGGAAAAGAGATTCCACTTCAACATTAGGAGGAACTTTCTGACAGTAAGAGCTGTTCAACAGTGGAAGATGCTCTCTCAGTGGAGGAGTCTTCTTCTTTGGAGGTCTTTAAACAGAGGTTGGATGGCCATCTGTTGGGGATGCTTTATGATTTCTCTATGGCAGAAAATGGTTGGACTGCATAGCCTTTGAGGCCTCTTCTAATTCTATTATTCTATGTCTATTTCTGCATCCGCGATGCAAAAGTAATCCCTCCTATAACTTAAAACCATTAGGCCTAGTTCTGCTCTCAGAGGCAGCAGAGAACAAGCCTGTCCCCTTCTCTTTGTGGCAGCTCATGAGGTATTTAAAAAGTGGGCTCATGGTCCGCCTCAGTCTTCCCTTAACCAAGCTGAACATGCCCAGCTCCTTCAGCCTTTCCTCATAGGTTTTGTATACCTCTTATCATCCTCATTGCCCTTCCCAGAATTCCCTCCAACTTGTCCTTCTTTAAAATGAGGTGCCCATAGTCCAGATGAGGCCTCACAATAGCAAAATATATTGAGACTGTTGCTTCCTGTGACTTGGAAATTGCCTGTCTATAAATGCAGGCTAAGATAGCCTTGGCCTTGTTTGCTTCAGCAAAGAATATCTGGTCATTTCTGATATTTGACCATTTGTTTTAGGAAGGCTTCCTCCAAACTCTCAGCTTGGCTTTTGCCCAGAGCTGGTATGTAATAAAACTTTTCTGAGCCTTCTTTGAAAAGCCTGAACAGCCCCCTCAATTCTGCTGTTTTCAAACCAACCCCCTGAGCGAATTTACATGAATTTGAATTGTGTTTGAACTGTCCTTACAGTGCTTTAACTGTTTTGGCTGCCTCCTGTTGCATTCTGGGGTTTGTAGTTCAGCGAGGCCTAAGAGCTCTCTGGCTGAGAATTCTAAATGCCTCTCCTTAAAACTGCAAATCCCAGAATGCCACAGCAGGCAGCCAGACCAGTTAAAGTGGAATAGCACAGTGTAGTGTGGTAATCTTCTTTGTCTGTCTTGTGAGACTTGAGAGTACTCTGCTTAGGTGACCCATTTGATATCATGGCTGCAGATGGGCATTTCCCATAATGCCTTTTCAATTGAGTCCTACAGATACAACCTTTATTTAATCCTGCTCTCCATCCTCAAACACTGAGAGCTGGGGACCTGACCCCCCCCCCGGTGTGACCAAAAATACATCCGCATCACAGGAATAACCCAGCTTGACACCACATTAACCGCCATGGCACCATGTTATGGGGTCTTGGGAATGGTAGTTTGTTGTGGCACACCAGGCCTTTGCTCTCATGCCTCGACCAACTACTGTTCCCATAATCCCACATCATTGAACCATGCCAGTTCAAGCAGTGTCTAACTGGGGTATTCCTATGGTGCGGACGCAGCCTGCATCCTTCCTTCTGTGGCCAGGTGCTGGGTCTTGGTAGTGGCTGCCTTGGCCTCTGAGGTCCCTCCATACTTCCTCCTCCTCTGCCGCCGCCCCAAGAAGAGGAGGAGGCCGAAGATTTTAGTAGTGAGGCTGGGGAAACGTTGGGGTGATTGGCCCAGAATAAGGTCCCTTCACCTTCACCATCTTCAGCTGCGGGCCTTGAAGGGAGATGGAGTGTCCCTTCGCCCTCCACTCCTGAGGTGGCTCTGCAGCAAGCAACAGCTATACTGCTATAGCACTTCTCAGTGCGCTTAAGCACTCCCTCAATGGCTTACAATAATGTGCGAGCTGATTGCCCCCCAACAATCTGGTCATTCGTTTTGGAGACCTTGGAAGGATGCAAGCCTGAGTCAACCTGGGGCCCCTGGCTGGAATCGAACCCACAACATTTTGGGTGGATTCATTATTATTGACTGAAAGAACCTGCTTCCTCAGATGCATTTAGTCTGGAGGTGCCCCCAAATCCCCATGCTATAAGGATTGATATTAATGTGTGTGTTTTTGTGGCTGGTGAGCGAGTGGCTGCAGTCCAGGCCCTGAGCCCCTGACACCAGGCCTCGCCCCTTGAGGCCCCAAGCTCCTTCCTCTTCCTCCGCCTGAGAGGCCGGCAGAGGCGCCTCCCTCTCCCTCCCTCCTCCTGCTCCTTTCTGCCGGGAAGCCTCCTCCTCCTCCTCCTCTTCTTCTGGGCCTCATTTTCGGGCTGCGCAGAGGAGGAGGAGGAGGAGGAGGAAGATGAAGTGCGGCGGGACCTCTGAGGCCAAGGCGGCCACCGCAGAGACCCAGCAACTGGCCCAGCAGGTCCTGGAGGGGCAGGGGCAGGGCAGGGGCCCCTCGGGGAAAGCACCCGCAGGCCTCGGGCCGGGGCAGGGAAGGAGGGCGCGGGCTGGGAGCCCCAGGGCTTGCCCTCTCCCCCTCCGCCACAATAAAGTATCTTTATAGATTTCTTTATATGTGGCATACTGTATATATATAGATGCCATGTCCCTCCCTCCTCCTCCTCCCCGTGGCCCTTCGGCCTTTTCAAGGGACCCAGTAGGGGTCCTCCTCTCCCTCCCGCAGGCGCCTCTCTTCCCCCGAAGGGGAGGCCCAGGGAGTGTGGCTGGCTGCCCAAGCAGGGCTCCAGAGGAAGGGAGGGAGGGGGCCCCACAACTCCAGCCCCTGCCTGATCCCTTGCTTTCCCCGCTCCCTTCTTCTCTTTCTTTGTTTTCTTTCTTGCCTTTCTTTTTTTCTGCCTTCTTTCTTGCCTTCCTTCCCTCCCTCTCTCCTTATTTCTCTTTCTTTCTTTTTTCTGCCTGCCTGCCTCCTTCCTTCCTTCCCTCCCTCTCTCTTTCCTTCCTTCCTTCTTTCGTTCTTTCCTTATTTTCTTTCTTGTCTGTCTTTCTTTTTTCTGCCTGCCTTCCCTCCCTCCTTCCCTCCCTTTTCCTTCCTTCCTTCCTTCCTTCCTTCCTTCCTTCTCTCTTTCCTTATTCCTTCCTTCTCTCTTTCCTTCTTTTTTCTTTCTTTTCTGTCATTCTTTCTTTCCTTCTTTTTTCTTTCTTTTCTGTCCTTCCTTCCTTCTTTTTCCTTCTTTTTCCTTTCTTTTCTGTCCTTCCTTCCCTCCCTCCTTCCCTCCCTCCCTCCTTCCTTCCTTCCTTCCTTCTCTCTTTCCTTCTTTTTTCTTTCTTTTATGTCCTTCCTTCCTTCTCTTTCCTTCTTTTTTCTTTCTTTTCTGTCCTTCCTTCCTTCCTTCTTTCCTTCCTTCCTTCCTTATGGATTCCTCCCCCTCAGAGCCCTCTGCCCCCTTTTCTGATTCTTGAGGGTCTCTCACTGGTTCCCCATTTATCCCAGCCCTGATGCAAAGCTCAGAACAGGGCAGGGTTTCCTGGCAAGGTTTGTTGCCTTTGCCTGCCTCCAGGGCTGAGAGGAGGAGAAGGGTGGGACACACCCAAATGAGTCACTGGGAGGGAAACAAAAGGTAACCAGCACAGGTCCCTGGAGATTGGTGTCAGGTAGAGTCTTAAGCTGGAACCTCTTAATATGGTTCACTTGTGGTCTCATAGTGCTGGAGCCTGTCAGTCCGTGTTTTAGGCTGTTAGAAGGAACAAGGAGGCAAGGGGGGCTTAGAGTTGCTTTGACAAATGAGACATTTCCACTTCTCAGTTCTTCTGTCATCCCTACATTTTTGTCCAAATCTACACCATATTGTAAGAGCATAAATGTCAGGTTGCAAATTTTCAGTTACTGGAAAAGTAAAAAACAACAACCTACCTTTCCCCTTTCTGTTCTCTTAGGTAAAGGCACAGGTGGAAGAGAAGGAAGGCAAGAACTTTGACGTCTTCACTGCAGTTGAGTTTAAAACCCAGGTGGTTGCTGGAACAAATTACTTCATCAAGGTACCACTCTCTTCTACATAAAATCCCACAGTAGTCATTAGGCTGTATCCGCGCTGCAGAAAGAATCCAGTTTGACACCACTTTAACTGCCATGGCTGAATGTGATGGGATTTGGGGAATTGTAGTTTTGTGAGACATTTAGCCTTCTCTGTCAGAGAGCTCTGGTGCCACAACAAACTATAGTTCCCAGAATTCCGTAGCATTCAGCCATGGCAGTTAAAGTGGTGTCTAACTGGATTATTTCAGTAGTGTACGTGGAGCCTTAATCTTGTATAATCTGAGTTATATGCAGGCTTGATTGTCAGGAAACCAGTGGAGTCCTCTCTCTGGTGTGACTCCCCATTCATAGGCATATTGAGGAAAGGAAAGTTCTATCTGCTGTCACTGCAGCATCAGAAAGGTTCAATCTAGGTGACAAATGGCTGCTTACACCATTTTAAAATTAGAATCATAAAATTGGAAATGGTTCCAGTCAGTGGTCATCTAGTCCAACTTCCTGCTAGTACAGTGAGTCCACCACCATCTACTCCACCAATTCCCAAACTCTCCTGCTAACATTATCCTCAAAGCATCAACAACCCTGTGAGGTTGGTCAGGCTTAGCAAGAGTGACTCACCCAAGGTTACCTAGGCCTGTTACAGACTGCCAAAATAAAGCTGCTTTGGGTCTCTTTGGAGGTACAGTGGTACCCCGGGATACGAATGCGCCGCCTTACGAAATTTCCGGGTTACGAAAAAAATCCATTAAAAAAAACTGTTCCGGGGTTACGAAAAAATTTTTGGTGCTTTTCGGCGCTTTTTCGCACGAAATCGCGGCTTTTCCCCATTAGCGCCTATGGCATTTCGGCTTGCGAATGCCTTTCGGGTTACGAAAGCGGCGGCGGAACGAATTAATTTCGTAACCCGAGGCACCACTGTATGCTATTTAAATGATGCATGCATCCTAAGAATCCAGAAGCTGGACCAAAGCTGCACTCCAGTGCTTAGGAATGTAGTGTGGCTTTGGCGTGACCTTTGGACTCTTAGGACCCATGCATCATTTAAATAGCATACCTCCAAAGAGACCCAAAGCAGCTTTATTTTGGCAGTCTGTAACAGGCCATAGTGTTTCATGTCTGATTGATGAGCAGAACTTGGCTCTCCCAAATCTCAGCCTAACATTTACTACTACATCATTATTATTGTAACTGTCTGTTATCCCCTCTGTTGTAAGCTGCCTGGATTGGGTGGCATATAAATAAATCCTATTATTGTTGTTGTTGTTGTTATTGATCAGAATTAGACTGCACTTGCCCTTCAACTTTTTGTTGGTACTGAAGCACGAGAGAATGCGTGGCTTTATATAATCTCACTGAACTACAAAGCATCGTTGGGAGAATGTCTCTTTTAGGATAAATAGAACTTGCTGTTGTTTTCTGAATGCCATGAACCTATGTAATCTAATACTCCTATAGTAAAAGAGGATTAATTTTCTTTTGATTCACCTGTCAATCCTCTTCTCATTATAGTTACAGGGAAATAGGCCATAAGACAGGAATGGGGAACTGGTGGCCTCTCCCCACTTGTGGCCACTGCTGAGCACTGATGGGAGTTACAAGTCCAGTGATGTCAGGCGTGCCACTGTACCATAGGGCACCATTCTTTCTGTGGCTGTTCTAGCTGTCTTGAGGGCCATTTCACACACTTCATAGTCCCCTTTTTTGCCTTTCAGGTCCATGTTGGCAATGATGAGTTCCTTCATGTGCGAGTATTCCAAAGCCTCCCTCATGAGAACAAACCACTGACGCTCACTGGTTACCAAAGCAAGAAAGCAAAGCACGATGAGCTGGCCTACTTCTAGAGGGCTTTAAATGGGTTTTTTTCCACAGGATATATATATATAAATCAATGCTTACTCTGCAAATGCTAATAAATAAGTAATGATTTCTGTTTCTTTAGTTCTCCTTTTAATAGCAAGTATGTCTTAAACAGATAGCCACTTGGCCTTATCTTGATCATACTGAAACTGACATACTGTATTCATAGACAATAATTAATTTGCCTGTGGTATATAAATATTTTATGGGCATTTTTCAAGCCCCAAATTCTCCAGAAAAAGAAACAACTTGTTAGCCTTAAAATAACATGGCAGCATGACACGCTGAAAAGGTTATTCCATCATTCCTCTCTGGTTACTTGAACAAGAAACATTGAAATGGCCTAAGTCTGAATGCTGTGAGATACAGACAAGAGCCTTTCCTGTTACACATGGCTAGTATCCTGGGTCCTCAAAAGCTCATTTGGACTTGGGAAAGGATGCAATGTTGCAAGGCAGCAAAAAGGATTCAAATCTCAAGATAATCCAGTTTCCCAATAGATACGGGCCCAATATTCTGTAGTTTGGGTTATGCTCTTCCCATTCATTCTAGAAAGGCAGGAAAAATGAAGATCTTTTTGGTTGGAGCTAATCCCAGGCCAGTCTTTTTCCTGCCTACCACTCCGATAGGATGTGTCTGTTGTTGATATGCTTCATTGTCACTACAGTTGCTCCAGCCCTTTGCATTGGACTTCCTTTTCCTTCTTGTTACCTCATTAAAAAAGCAAGCTTACCTTTTGTTCTGTACTCTGTGCTTTAGCTTCTAAATTCCCAAAATCCCAGTGTGGTGGGGTCATTAGGCAGACTTGGTTTCCTGGCAGCCAATCATAATTCAGAAAGGGTGGGGGGGGGGGTGCAGGGGCATTTTAAAATGTATAAAAGGTAAATTGTGTGTCTGAGGAGAGGGAGAGACAAGGGGTTTCCAGTTAAGATCAGACAAGGATTGTAATGGGAGAGGGAGTTCAGTTCAGTTATAGTGCACAGGGGACTGGGATTCAGTTAGACTGGACAGGTCCGATTGATATTCCTACTGAGAGAGAGAGTAGGGGACAAGAGTACACTCTTCCATATTTGCGGCTTTGATTATTCATGGATTTGATTAATATGTTCTCTCTAGAAATATCTAGGTCTTCCAGTGCAACTCTATGGTCAACTTTAACTAAAAAGTTGCACTGAAAGACCTAGAGATTCCTAGAGAGGATACTGTACTAGACATTTGTAGCTCCTCCAGGGCAGTTCTATGATCAGTGTTTGTTGGATGTTGACCACAGAGTTGCACTGGAGGACCTATAGATTCCTAGAGAGGTGTCTTCTCAGGTAAAAACATAGTGTTTTTGTTATTTGCAGTTTTTCCATATTTGCGGGGGTCTTGTGCCCCTAACCCTGGCGAATATGAAGTGACAAGTGTATTTAAAAGTCTGCCAATTGTTTGATGTTAATATAACCACACTGAGCTTTATTTCTTAATGTGTGTGATAGAAAACAAGACTTAACTTTCAATAAAAGTTACGGTACTGTTTATTTTACAGTGAATGTCTCTGTCTGCAGTGATTTCTGTGCAATATAAACAAGGACTTACACATACCTGAAATATCAGAATTGGTTTGGGAAGACACTTGGGATCCTGACCCCTTGCCCTTAAGGTACAGTGGTACCCCGGGATACGAATTGATCGCGTTACGAAATTTCCGGGGTACGAAAAAGTTAGCTTGGAAAAAAAACTGTTCCGGGTAACGAAAGATTTTTCGGGTTACGAAATTTTTTTTGGTGTGTTTCGGCGCTTTTTGGCACGAAATTTAAAAGCCGCGGCTTTCCAGCGCTAGCGGTTTCGGGTTGCGAAATCTTTCAGGTTACGAACGGCGCCGCGGAACGAATTAAATTCGTAACC
>NC_056523.1:227203794-227245064 GCF_019175285.1 Sceloporus undulatus
GGGAAGACGGCGCGCCAGCCCGCAAACACGGAGAGCGGGGGAACGGCTACCCACCCCCTGGGGGGGACCAAAAGTACAAATCCACAGTCACAGGAAGTATTAACCAGCGTTTGAACACCAAATTAACCGCCATGGCAACCAGGATGGTATGGGGTCTTGGGAATGGGGTAGTTTGTTTTGTGGAACACCAGGCCTGTTGCTCTCATGCCGTAGACCAACTACTGTGTCCCTATAATAAGCCAAAAGTCATTGAACCATGCACAGTTTCAAGCAAGTGGGTCTAACTGGGGTATTCCTATGGTGCTGGTGGGTACGCAGCCTGCAATCCTTCCTTTCTTTGATGGCCAGGTGCTTGGGTCTTGGGTAAGTGGGGCTGGCTTGTGCCGTCTGAGGTCCCTCCATACTTGTCCTCCTCCTGCTTGTCCTCGCGCCGCCCCAAGAAGAGGAGGAGGCCGAAGATTTTAGTAGTGAGGCTAGGGGAAACGTTGGGGTGATGTTGGCCCAGAAATAAGGTCGCCTTGTCACCGTGACCATCTTCAGCTGGCGGGCCTTGAAAGGGAGATGGAGTGTTACCATTCGTCCCTCCACATCCTGAGGTGGGCTCTGACAAGCAAGGCAACAAGCGTATACTGGCTATTGCTTACTTCAGTGCGCTTAAGCACGTCCCTCAATGGCTTACAATAAGGGTGTGCGAGCTGATGTGCCCCCGCAAAAAATCGGGCATGTCGTTTTGGAGACCGTTGGAAGGAATGCAAGCACTGAGTCAACCTGGGGGCCCCTGGCTGGAGATCGAACCCACAACATTTTGGGTGGATTCATGTATTATTGATGAAAAGAACCTGCTTCCATCGATGCATTTTAGTCTGGAGGTGCCCAAATCCCATGCTATAAGGATTGATATTAATGTGTGTGGTTTTTGTGGCTGGTGAGCGAGTGGCTGCAGTCCAGGCCCTGAGCCACATGACACAAGGCTCGCCCTTGAGGCCCAAGCGTCCTTCCTTCCATCCTCCTCCTCCTCCTCCTCCGTCCGCCGCTGAGAGGCGGCAGAGAGCGCCTCCCTGCTCCGTCCCATCCTCCTGCGTCCTTTTCTGGCGGGATGGGAAAGCTCGTTCCTCCTCGACCTCTTTCGTTCTGGGCCTCAAGTTTGCGGGCTGCGCAGAGGAGGATGAGGAGGAGGAAGAATGAAGTGCGGACGGGGACCTCTGAGGCAAAGGCGGCCACCGCAGAAGACCCAGCAACTGGCCTCAGCAAGGTCCTGGAGGTGGCAGGGGCAGGGGCAAGGGGCCCTCGGGGAAAGCACCCGCAGGCCTCGAGCCGGGGCAGGGAAGGAGGGCGCGGGCTGGGAGCCCCAGGGCTTGCCCGCTCCTCCCCCTCCGCCACAATAAATTATCTATAGATTTCTTTATATTGTTGCAATAATATATAGATGCCATGTCCCCCCCTCCTCCTCCTCCCCGTGGCCCTTCGCCTTTTCAAGGGACCCAGTAGGGGTCCTCCTCTCCCTCCCGCAAGGCGCTCTCTTCCCCGAAGGGGAGGCCAGGGAGTGTGGCGGGCCCAAGCAGGCCTCCAGAGGAAGGGAGGGAGGGGGCCCCACAACTCCAGCCGCCCCTGCTGATCCCTGCTTTCTCCTCCCCGATCCCTTCTTTTTTCTTCTTTGTTTTCTTTCTTGCCTTTCTTTTTTCTGCCTTCTTCTTGCCTCCTTCCCCTCCTCTCCCCTTATTTCTCTTTCTTCTTTTTTCTGCATGCCTGCCTCCTTCCTTCCTTCCTGCCTCCCTCTCTTCTCTTCTTTCCTTCCTTCCTTCTTTCGTTATTTCCTTATTTCTTTCTTGCTGTCTTCTTTTTTCTGCCTGCCTGCCCTCCATCCTTCCCTGCCCCCTTTCCTTCCGTCCTTCCTTTCCTTCCCTTCCTTCCGCTTTCCTTTCCTTATTCCTTCCTTCTCTCTTTCCTTTCCTTTTTCTTTTTTTTTCTTTCTTTTCTGTCATCTTTCTTTCCTTCTTTTTTCTCTTTCTTTTCTTTTGTCCTGTCCTTCCCTTCTTTTTCCTGTTTCTTCTTGTTCCTTTCTTTTCGTCCTTCTCTGTCCTTCCTTCCTCCCTCCTTCCCTCCCTCCCTCCCTCCTTCCTCTTCCTCCTTCCTTCTCTCTTCCTTCTTTTTTCTTTCTTTTATGGCCTTCCTCCTTCCTCTCTTTCTCTTTCTATCCTTTCTTTTTTCTTTCTTTTATGTCCTTCCTTCCTTCTCTTCTTTCCTCCTTTTTTTTTTCTTTTCTGTCCTTCCTTCCTTCTTATGGATTCCTCCCCCCCTCAGAGCCCTCTGCCCTGCCACACCCCCTTTTCGCTGATTCTTGAGGGGCCTCACTGGTTCCCCATAATCCCAGCCCTGATGCAAAGCTCAGAAAGGGCAGGGTTTCCTGGCAAGGTTTGTTGCCTTTGCCTGCCTCCAGGGCTGAGAGGAGGAGAAGTTGGGACACACCCAATGAGTCACTGGGAGGGAAAACAAAAGGTAACCAGCACAAGGCTCTGGAGATTGGTGTCAGGTAGAGTCTTAAGCTGGAACCCTTAATGGTTCACGGGTGGCTCATAGTGCTGGAGCCTGTCAGTCGTGTTTTTAAGGCGTGTTAGAAGGAACAGGAGGCAAGGGGGGCTTAGAGTGGCTGTTGACAAATGAGACATTCCACTTCTCAGTTCTTCTGTCATCCCTGACATTTTTTTTGTCCAAATTACACCATAAATGGTCAGGTTGCAAATTTTCAGTTACTGGAAAAGTAAAAAACAAACACCTACTTTCCCCTTTCTGTTTCTTAGGTAAAGGCACAGGTGGAAGAGAAGGAAGGCAAGAACTTTGACGTCTTCACTGCAGTTGAGTTTTAAAACCCAGGTGGTTTGCTGGAACAATAGTTACTTCATCAAGGTACCACTCGCTTCTAATAAAATCCCACAGTAGTCATTAGGCTGTAATCCGCGCTGCAGAAAGAATCAGTTTTGACAACACACATTTAACTGCCATGGCTGAATGTGATGGGATTTTGGGAATTGTATTGTTTTGTGAGACATTTAGCCTTCTCTGTCAGAGGCGCTCTGGTGCCACAACAAACTATAGTTCCAGATATCCATAGCATTCAGCCATTGGCAGTTAAAGTGGTGTCTAACTGGATTATTTCAGTAGTGTACGTGGGCCTTAATCTTGTAATAATCTGAGGTTATATAGCAGGCTTAATTGGCGGAAACCAGTGGGAGTCCTCTCTCTGGTGTGACTCCCCATTCATAGGCATATGGAAGGAAAGGAAAGTTCTATCGGCTGCACTGCAGCAGCATAGAAAGTTCAATCTAGGTGACAAAGGCTGCTGTACACCATTAAAAAAATTAGAATCATAAAATTGGAATGGTTCCAGCATGTGGTCATCTGTCCAACTTCCTGCTAGTACAGGTGAGTCCACCACCATCGACTCCACCAATTCCCAAACTCTCCTGCTAACATTATCCTCAAAGCATCAACAACCCTGTAGGTTGGTCAGGCTTTAGCAAAAGAGTGACTCACCCAAGGTTACCTAGGCCTGTTTACAGACTGCCAAATAAATAAAGCTGCTTTGGGTCTCTTTGGAGGTACAGGGGTACCCCGGTGATAACGAAGGCGCCGCCTAGACGAAATGTCGGGTTACGAGAAAAAAATCCATTAAAAAAAACTGTGTTCCGGGTTACGAAAAATTTTTGGTGGGGCTTTTGACGGCGCTTTTTTTTTCGCACGAATCGCGGCTGTTTCCCGTATAGCGCCTATGGCATTTCGGCTTGCGAATGCCTTTCGGGTTACGAAAGCGGCGGCGGAAACGAATTATTTTCGTAACCCGAGGCACCACTGTATGCGATTTAAATGATGGCATGCATCTAAAATCCAGAACTGGACCAAAGCTGCATCAAGTGCTTAAGGATGTAGGGGTGGCTTTGGCGTTCTTTGGACTCTTAGGACCTGCATCATTAAATAGCATACTCCAAAGAGACCCAAAGCAGCTTTATTTTGGCAGTCTGTAAAGGCCTAGTGTTTCAGGTTGATGTGATGAGCAGAACTTGGCTCTCCCAATCGATCCTAAACATTACTACTACATCATTATGATTGTAACTGTGTTTACCCCTTGTTTGTAAGCTGCCTGGAGGGGTGGCATATAAATAAATCCATTATTGTTGTTGTTGTTGTTATTGATCAGAATAGACTGCACTTTGCCCTTCAATTTTGGTTGGTAGTGAAGCACGAGAGAAATGCGTGGCTGTTATATAATCTCACTGAACTACAAGCAATCGTTGGGAGAATGTCTCTTTTAGGATAAATAGAATTTGCTGTTGTTTTCTGAATGCCAGGAACCTATGTAATCTAATACTCCTATAGTAAAAGAGGATTAATTTTCTTTTTGATTCACCTGTCAATCCTCTTCTCATATAGTTACAGGGAAATAGGCCAATAAGACAGGAATGGGAACTGTGGGCCTCTCCCCACTTGGTGGCCACGTGCTGAGCACTGATGGGAGTTACAGAGTCGCAGTGTGGTCAGGCGTGGCCAGTACCATAGGGCACCATTCTTTCATGTGGCTGTTCTAAGCTGTCTTGAGGGCCATTGTCACACACTTCATAGTCCCCTTTTTTGCCTTTCAAAAATTGGCCTGTGTGGCAATGATGAGTTCTTCATGTGCGAGTATCCAAAGCCTCCCTCATGAGAACAAACCACTGACGCTCACTGTTGTTACCAAAGCAAGAAAGCAAAGCATGATGAGCGCTGGCCTACTTCTAGAAGGCTTTAAGTGGGGGTTTCCCCACAGGGATATTATATAATATATATATAATATTATATATTATAATCGTGCTTACTTCTGGCAAATGCTAATAAATAAGTAATGATTTCTGTTTCTTTAGTTCTCCTTTTAATAACAAGTAATGTCTTAAAATGATAGCCACTTGGCCTTATCTTGATCAGACTGAAACGTGACATACTGTATTCATGAGACAAATAATTATTTGCCTGTGGTATATAAATATTTTATGGGCATTTTCCAGCCCCAAATTCTCCAGAAAAAAGAAACACTTGTTGGCCTTAAAATAACATGGCAGCATGACACGCGGTGAAGGGTTATATTCCATCAGTTCCCTCTGGTTACTTGAACAAGAAAACATGTGAAATGGCCTAAGTCTGAATCTGTGAGATACAGAGGCAGACAAGAGCCTTTCCTGTTACACATGGCTAAGTATCCTGGGTCCCCAAAAAGCTCATTTGGACTTGGGAAAGAGATGCAATGTTCCAAGGCAGCAAAAAGATTCAAATCTCAAGATAATCAGTTTCCCAGTAGATACGGGCCCAATAGTCGTGTAGTTTGGGTTATGCTCTTCCCATTCATTCTAGAAAGGCAGGAAAAAGGAAGATCTTTTGGTTTGAGGCGTAATCAAGCCAGCCTTTTTCCTGCCTACCACTCCGATAGGAGTGTGTCTGTTGTTGATAATGCTTCATGTGTCACTAGCAGTTGCTCCAGCCCTTTGCATTGGACTTCCTTTTCCTTCTTGTTACCATCATTAAAAAGCAAGCTTACCTTTTTGTTCGTTGTACTCTGTGCTTTAGCTTTCTAAATTCAAAATCCCAGTGGTGTGGGGGTCATTAGGCAGACTTGGTTTCCTGGCAGCCAATCAAATTCAGAAAGGGTGGGGGGGGTGCAGGGGCATTTTAAAATGTATAAAAGGTAAATTGGTGGTCTGAGGAGAGGGAGAGACAAGGGGTTTCCAGTTAAGATCAGACAAGGATTGTAATGGGAGAGGGAGTTCAGTTCAGTTTAGTGCACAGGGACTGGGATCAGTTAGACTGGACAGGTCCGATTGATATCTATCTGAGAGAGGAGAGTAGGGGACAAGAAGTACACTCATCCATATTTGCGGCTTGATTATTATTCATGGATTTGATTAATAGTTGCTCTCAGAAATATCTAGGTCTTCCAGTGCAACTCTATGGTCAACTTTAAACTAAAAAGTTGCACTGGAAAGACCTAGAGATTCCTAGAGAGGATACTGTACTAGACATTTGTAGCTCCTCCAGGGCAGTTCTATGGTCAGTGTTTGTTGGATGTTGACCACAGAGTTGCACTGGAGGACCTATAGATTCCTAGAGAGGGTGTCTTCTCAGGTAAAAACATAGTGTTTTTGTTATTTGCAGTTTTTCCATATTTGCGGGGGTCTTGTGCCCCTAACCCTTGCGAATATGAAGTGACAAGTGTATTTAAAAGTCTGCCAATTGTTTGAATGTTAATATAACCACACTGAGCTTTATTTCTTAATGCTATTCAATAAAGTTACGGTACTGTTTATTTTACAGTAATGTCTCTGTCGGCAGTGATTTCTGTGCAATATAAACAAGGACTACACATACGTGAAATATCAGAATTGGTTTGGGAAGACACTTGGGATCCTGACCCCTTGCCCTTAAGGTATAGTGTGTGTTGGGGGGGGGCAGGGCAAGTAGGTAAAGAAGTGGGGGGGAGCAGGGCAAGTGTAAATGATGGGGGGGGGGGCTTCTGGGGTTGGATGATAAAAGCAACCTGCAGTTGAAAGAACATTCTGTCACATCCAGTTTCTATCCCACCTCCTCTCCCTTTTTCTTCCTTGGGAGCACAAAGGAGGATTCAATATGACAGGGGCTCCTTGGTTGGGAGACAGATGCACTGGCTTTGCTGATGACCCTCCTTCCCCCAAAACCTCATGCTCAAAATACTGCAACACAGAATCCAACCATATGCGGAGAGAGAAATTTGACTAACTGTTCTTCAAGGGACATTCTAGACGTTTATTTCATTTCTGTCCCACCTTTCTCTTTACACAAAGTGGCTTACAGCATTTAAAACATTATTTATATAAAAGTTTTAAAAGAATTAAATAACAGTACAATTAAAAACAATATTAAAATAATACCAAAACTATGCAACCTTTCTGTTAGGAGATCATACCACAATCTGGAAACGGCCACAAGTATTTTTGTCTTGGCACCACACCACCCACCCAGCCCAATTTGCACTCAGGTTCTAGCCATTACTTTCACTTTGAGAAATGGGCCTACGGACCTCCGGTTGGTAATGGCGCCTGGTGAGAAGCACTAGATTGTGCAGGTCTGGTGCTGACTGGACGGCGCAGGAGTTGGGCTGTTTTGTAATTTACAAGACAGCTCAAAATTGCCCCATAGGTATTGGAGGATCAGAGAGGGCCCAATGGAGATCCAGAAACACTCTTCTCTTCCCGGACTTTGGCTTTATGGGCCCGAAAGAAAGTGAAGGAGAAGGTGGGAGATTGTAGGGCACCCACGGCATTTCCCGATTTTCGGATAGGGTCGCCACCAACTTTTAAATACTAATAAGAAGGACTGAGTCAAATGAAAAATCGATTTCTTTCAGGCTAAATTTAAGCTATCGTGGATATCTCTGGCGAGTGACTTGGAATTTGAAAAGCAAGTACTACAAGACTGGATAAGGCTGATAGATGGGACTTTAACCTGTATTTGAACTAAAACAATTGAATATAACATCGGAAATATCAATCAAGAATTTAATTGTTTCTTAAAATACAAAGAATACAAGGAACCTAAAAAGATTATTGCAGAGATTCCCTTGATGCCACTTGGACTAAATAGTAAGACTATAGATAGATAGATAGATAGATAGATAGATAGATAGATAGATAGATAGACACCTCAAAGGTCTACAACTGATTATGAACTTGGCATAGACTTAAATAGACAAATATATTGAATTTTTAAAAAACATTTCATCATTTTTCTTGGCAAAAGGCTTAGTTTGTAGGGAAAAGAGAGTCCTAAATAGAAATTTAAAACTAAATCAATTGACTGACTTTGAATATTGAAGAAAAAAGATAAGAATTGAACACATGAAAGGTTGTAGACTAAACAATGGCTCTGAAAGAGAGCAACCCCATTGAATAGAGAAGGACGAAGGACAATACCACCAAGGTAAAAACAAGAAGGCATAAATGAGGACGGGAGGAGGGAACATCGAGGACAAGTGGAAGAGAAGAGGATGGGAGGAGGAGACGACGTTGAAAAGAAGAACAGGAGACTGATTTGGTGGTCTAACCCGCAAGGGAGACAGTTAATGATATAATCCATGGTCTAAGTTGCTAAGACTTGTGGTAGTTGGAGTTTTCTTTTTTGGGTGGATCGTGATAACATCCAGAAAGGAGGCAAGAACATGGAAATTTCAGAGACAAGAAGGGCATGACAGGAACTGTAGTTCTAATGGATACATGTAGCGAACGTAATTAAAAACGGAGACTTGGGGAGCCTCTTGAGATGTGTAGTTTCTTATTTTTCTTTTTGAAAGGGAGAAACCGAGGCACGAAAACAGGCGGTATTTTTCCTCTCCCGGCTTTTCTTTTTTTCCCTTCCCTCTTTTTTCTTAGCAAAATAATCTAGGGTTTTGGGAACCAAGACTTTTAAATTTATGCCTCATATGATATAATGCACATTACTGTATTTTTCCCTTTTTTCTGCTTTTTTAGATAATTGATATATAGATATAAAATAGATATTTATTAGGAACAATTTTTTGGCACTGGTTTCATATTTTCTTAATTTTAATCACATGCTACTACATACAAAGCAGTGTGTTTTTTGACCCTTGTTTACTCATTAGTAACTCATCCTGCTTCTCGTTCCACTGGCCTTCCTCTCCCATGCAGCAAACATAAAAAGGCGATCTGGCAATGCTTTGTCTAAATGCCATTTTGTGCAGCCAATGACTCAGTTTTAAGTAAGACTGTAAACATCTTTTCTTGGGATTGTTTTACTTTCTCTCTCAGTCCTGGGTGTTTTTATCAGTATAAGAGCAACTGGTTCTTCTAAATCGGAACAGGACTGTATTTTAAAAACAGAATTTCAAGTGTAATATTTTCAACCTAAAATGTTCTTCTGAATATTCTTCCTGGGTAGTGTTGCTGGAGAATTTGGTGAGACTAGGCATACTGTTATGCCATTCTCTTATTAATCCCTAAGGATATTTGTTTATTCTTTCTTCACCTAGTCTTTGTGTTTATTTTTTTATACTGATTTAAGCTACTTAGAACACAGCAGAAAACAACAAAGACCTGGAACAATAACTAAAGGAAGACAGAGGTCCAAAATACACCGAAGAAATAATGCAGTTTGAGATCACTTTAACTGCCCTGACGCAATGCTAGGGAATCCAGGGAATTGTAGTTTATTGTGGCATCAGAGCTCTCTTTGACAGAGAAGGCTAAATGTCTCACAAACACTTCAGTTCCCAGAATTCCATAGCACTGAGCCAGGGCAGTTAAAGTGGTGGCAAAGTGGATTATTTCTGCAACGTGTTTTGGACCAAAGAAGAAAGTGCTAGTCTAGGTTTAATGCTGAATATTAAGAAAACAAAACGAATGACCACAGAAGAACTACTGAATACATCCTAGATAATGATAAAATAGAAATAGTAAGAAAATTCCCATACCTGAGATCAAACACTGAACAGAAAGGAGACTGCTTTCAAAAAATCAGAAGACTAGGATGGGGAAGGGCAGCTATGAAACAATTGGACAAGATCATAAAGTGTAAAGAGATACAACTGAGCAGTAAAGTCAGAATCGTCCAGACCATTGTATTCCCTATTACCATTCTCCGTGTGCAAGAGCTGGACAGTAAAGAAAACAGATAGGAAAAAAATCAACTTATTTGCGATATGGTGTTGGAGAAAAGTGCTGAAGATACCATGGACGGCCAAGAAGACAAACAAATGGCTTCAAGCCTGAACTCTCCTTGGAAGTCAGGATGACTAAATTTAGGTTGTTGTACTTTGGACACACTATGAGAAGGAAATACTCCTTAGAAATGGCAATGATGCTAGGAAAAGTGGAAGGAGAGGAAGACCATAAGCCAGATGGCTAGACTCAGTCAGGGTCTAGCTTGGGAGGGTCAATTGGGGAGGACAAGGGCCTGAATTTGCAGGACCTGAGTATGGAGGTAGAGGATAAGGGGCCTTGGAGATGTCTTATCTACAGGGTCACCATGAGCCAAAGTCAACGCAAGGACAGCTAACAAATAACAACAAACTGCTTAGAAAGTTGGAAGGAAACACAATTCTCTGCCATGCAAGAAGCTATCCTGAAAAAAATGGCTATCTAATCTCTGCTTAAAATTTTTCAGTGAAGGAGAGTCTATTGTCTTCTGAGACAGTCCATTCCCATGTGGAACAGTTCTAACAGCTAAGAAGGTCTTCCTAATCTATGGGTAGAATTTATTATCTTGTATTTTGAATCAACCGGTTTGTGCTGTTGTCTTTAGGGCAGCAGAAAATATGTTTGTTTCATCTTCTACCTGTCATCTTTTCAAATATTTAAAGATGGTTATCATATCACCTCAGCCTTGTCTTCTCTAAGTTAAACATACCCAACTCCTAAGTTGTTTCTGATAAGGCTTGGTTTCCAAACCTTTGGACATCGTCTTCATGCTTCCGTGAACGCAATACAGTTTGTCAATATCCTTCTTGAACTGTAGTGCCCAGAACTGGACACAGTAATACAGGTGAGGTCTGACCAAAGCTGAATAGAGTGGCACTACTATTTCCCTCTAGACACATATACTCCTGCTGATGCAGCCTAGACTTGCACAGGCACTTTTTTTGGTGCCACATAATTGACTCCTGTTAACCTCTTCTGTACATGTCTGTGTTTTGTATCACACGCAAACAGTCGTAGCATTCCAATATATTCTACTCTCCATGAAAACTAAGAAATTTTCATCCTTGTTGTTGTTGTAGTTGTTATTAACTGCCCTTGAGTCAATGTCAACTCATGGCGGCTCTATGGGTGAGACATCTCCAAGTCCCTCTGTCCTCCACAGCTCTCCTTGTAGGACTTGTAGATTCAGGCCCATGACCTCCTTGATTGAGGCTAGCCATCTGATCTCTTCCTTTCTTTCTACTACCTTCAAACTTTCCTAGCATTATTGTCTTTCCGACTCAGTTTTATCTTCCCATTATGTGGCCAAAGTACAAAAGCCTCAATTTAATCATCTTAGCTTCCAAGGAGAGTTCAGGATTTACCTGCTCAAATACATTTTTTTTTGGTCTTTTTGGCCATCTTTTCTAGTTCCACATCTCAAATGAGTTGATTTTTCCCCCTACTTTTTTTTGCTGTCCAGCTTCCACATCCATACATAGTGATGGGGATACCATGGCTTTGGTGCTCAATTGTATATCTTTACACTTTAGGCTCTTCTTGATCTCTTCCATTGCTGCCCTTCCCATTCCTTCTAGTTTTCTTCTTATCTCTTGACCTCAGTCTCCATTCTGATCAATGTTTGATCAAAGGTACAATAAATCTTTAACCATTTTGATTTTGTCATTATCTAGGTTGAATTTTTGTAGGTCCTCCATGGTCATTATATTTGTTTTCTTTATGTTCAGCAGTACAGTGGTGCCTCGGGTTACGAAAGTAATTCGTTCCGTGGCCGCTTTCGTAACCCGAAAAGCCTTCGTAAGCCGAATTGCCATAGGCGCTAATGGGGAAAAGCCGCGATTCCGTGCGAAAAAGCCGAAAAAAGCACCAAAAGTTTTTTCGTAACCCGAAAAAACATTCGTAACCCGGAACAATAATTCCCTATGGGATTTTTTCGTATCCCGAAAATTTCGTAACCTGGGTATTTCGTATCCCGAGGTACCACTGTATGCCTGCCTTTGTACTTTCTTTCTTGACCTTCTTTAACAATTGTTCCAAGTCCATTATGTTTTCTGCTAGTAGTATGGTGTCATTAGCATATCTAAGGCCTGTTACAGACTGCCAAAATAAAGCTGCTTCGGGTCTCTTTAGAGGTATGCTGTTTAAATGATGCATGCATCCTAAGAATCCGGAAGCTGCACCAAAGCTGCACTCCAGTGCTTAGGAATGGAGTGTGGCTTTGGCGCGACCTCCGGACTCTTAGGACCCAGGCATCATTTAAATAGCATACCTCCAAAGAGACCCAAAGCAGCTTTATTTTGGCAGTCTGTAACAGGCCTTAGATAGCTGATGTTCCTTCCTCCTATCTTCACTCCTTCTTCTAAGTCTAACCCTGCTATTTGTGTGATGTTTTCTGCATCCAAAGTAGGCTGATAGAATGCAGCCTTGCCTTGACTCCTTTGCCAATTTTATCTTTACTTTTGAGAAATGGGAAAAGAAAGAGTTTTCTTTTGTGAAATAATAACTATAATGATAAATAACTATCTGGAGCTTGGAGTTATAATGGCAACCAATTACTTTTTAAAAAGGAGATTTCCAAGCGATGTAATGCAAATTCCTCTGGAACAACCCTATTTATTTCTTGCAGCAACAGCAATAATAAGTTTTGTGGTAGTTATTTCATTGCAACCTATCCCTTTATAGAACATTCTTGATTTTTATCACATGCATGTCAGGAATCTTGTCTTCTACAGGGCACAAATACTGACACAGAGGCATTAGGAAATCACAGAACAGTTTGGTCAGCTTTATTTAGGAACTCTAACTAAATAACAGAAATAGTTTCACAAAATGGCCCAACCCAGTACTTCAAGTCACACAGCAATCTGACTCATAGGTTATAATTGCACAACAGCTATCTTTTGAGTCATAGGTAAATGTTTGCATGGACAGGGAAACCTTGCAACTGCCTAAACAGAACTGTTGATTCCAACTCCTAATTCCTAAATTTAGGTCTCCTGGATTATATCAGGTAGATGGTTTTAATGGACAAACATTTAACTTATACATAAATAAATTGGCAACTGAATAGTTTTATATTGTACAAAGATATAAAGTGATAAAAAGTGGTCTGTGGTCCACAGGGAGGGAGGGAATAATTTTTACTGAGGAAAATAAAACAGAGAAAAAAAGTTATACACTATGAAAATCCTGATCAATTTCCCTCTTCAGCTGCTATTTAACGCAGTTTGGGGTTAAACCTAATATTAATCCCAGCTCATGTAGACCAACTGAAGTCAATGGTGACTAAAAGGACCCGTTCATTGCAATGGGTCTACTATAGTTGGAAGGGGCTGATATTGGATTTAGCCTTTGGAAGCCAAAGAAATGTACATGCAACTTGGTCTCAAATTTAGTTTTCTCTTCCGCTAAAAGAAATGGCTGTGGAAATTTAAAGTCAGCATTGAGCAATATGACATGCTGCCTCATCTCTGCTCAGTCATGTGCTCTTCACCCTTGGATCAGGGTCCCACACCCTTTTTTGAGGCAATTGGCATAAAATAATGGATTCTGTTGGGTCTACCCTTTTATCTTCTGCATATCCACAGATATTAGTTTATATTACATCCTCGTACCCTGGGTCAGTCCATTGAGACATAATTTTGCTCTTGTTTTTTTCTTTTCTTTCTCAAAGAATGACTACTAATCTAATCTACATAAACATCACATGACTCTGTGAGTATATAATATGGCAGAGTAATCTCTGATAGCCCACTTGCTTCTCAGTTAACTGCACCCACCTTCCAGACTGCTCAGACCTGACTTGTTATCATGATGCCCGGCGGCTTAACTGATGCCAAAGCGGTTACTCCAGATATTCAACAGCTGGCTGACCAGGTGAGTGAAAGAGCATATTAAAACTGTGTGCTAGAATGTGGCAAAATTACATTTAAACTAAGCTGAATTTTATTTTTAAAAAATCAGGAAGGAAAGTATGTTTTAACACAGTCATAGTGAGTGGGAAGGAAGTGTTCCTAGCGGGTGCTTTCTGTGGACGGATGAACTCAAATCTAGTCCATACTTGTACACCCTTTAAACCAGTGGTTCTCAACCTTCCTAATGCCGCAACCCTTTAATACAATTCTTCATGTTATGGTCACCCCCAACCATAATTTTGTTGTTGTTGCTACTTCATAACTGTAATTTTGCTACTGTTTTCTGATGGTCTTGGCGACTCCTGTGAAAGGGTTATTCAACCCCCAAAGGGGTCGCGACCCACAGGTTGAGAACCGCTGCTTTAAACCTAGAATCATAGAGTTGGAAGAGACCGCAAGGGCCATCCAGTCCAACCCCCCTGCCATGCAGGAAATCCAGATCAAAGCATCCCCAACAGATGGCCATCCAGCCTCCGTTTGAAGACCTCCAAGGAGGGAGACTCCGCTACACTCCGAGGCAGTGTGTTCCTCTGTCGAACAGCCCTTACTGTCAGGAAATTCCTCCTAATGTTGAGGTGGAATCTCTTTTCCTGCAGCTTGCATCCATTCTCCGGGTCTTAGTCTCTGGAGCAGCAGAAAACAAGCCCATTGCTCCGGGTCCTAG
Organism: Sceloporus undulatus; assembly: GCF_019175285.1. Lineage (NCBI taxonomy): Eukaryota > Metazoa > Chordata > Lepidosauria > Squamata > Phrynosomatidae > Sceloporus > Sceloporus undulatus. The sequence goes on from NC_056523.1 coordinate 227,218,083, forward strand.
TCTCTGGAGCAGCAGAAAACAAGCTTGCTCCCTCCTCAATATGACATCCCTTCAAAAATTTAAATAGGGCTATCTAAATATTTGAAGGGATGTCATATTTGAAGGGATTAAATTCCTAGCATGGGTGGTGTTCTGGCTCCATCTTTGGTACTAGAGTCTTTTGTAGGACAGAATGTTTTTACCAGCTTAGGCTCTACATGGAAAGGAACAGCCAGGCTTCATAGATCCATGCCTTGCTAACCTTCCTGTGTTGAAAGATGGTCTGGAAACTTCTGTTAGTACCAAACATAGTTTTGGGGTATTGACTGGAACTGCCAGGTGCCACAGTCCTGCCGTTCTACCAACATCATCTCACCTTCCTCATATCTCAGTTTCGGGCCCGGCTAGAAGGCTGGTCATGGTTTGAAGCCACATTATCTGGAAGCACTTTTACTATACCTCCCTACTTGCTTTCTGCAATCATCCTCTGGGGGCTGAGGGGCCATGGGCACATCCTCTGGAGTGAGGTCTCCAGCCACAGAGAGGCCTGTCTAGCATTGGCTTTGCAGTCTTTTCTGCACAAGACAGTTTTTAAAAGCCCTTTGAGCCACTGTGTAATATTACTGCTATGTTTAGTTTTCATACAATGAAATATTTTGAAGTATTTTTAGATCTTCTTGTTATGCTTTTAAACTCTATTAAATAATGCTATTTTCAACAGATTTCTGCATTTATTTAATTGTGTTATTATGCTGCCTCTGCATATGCTGAATGTGTTATTTTGGATTTCTGTGTTTGTATTGTGCATCATTCTGAGAACTATTTATTATGAGACAACTCAACAATCTTAAGATAAAATAAACAATTAAAAATGACTGTAGTTTGCCTGGCCATTTGTTGAAGCCTTAGAAGTTGCTTTAGCATTAATTCCACCAAGGAGTCCAAGATCCACCAGGTTTGGAGGAACCAGTGGTGAGGCACTATTATATCCTATGGTGCAGGAAAGGGAATGCAATATCTCCTGTCATTCTGATCCTTCAATCTCTGTCTTCTGGCATTGACATGCAGACTGAGTTCTGAAAAAGAACATAACTATTGATAATCTCAGAATATATATATTTTAATATTTTATTTTATTTTGAAGGGAACTTCAGAAGAGCCAAAGTGCCAGATAGCTGCTGAAGAAAGAAGGCCAATGTTCTTGCTTTCTTCTATACCCATTGCAGTGGAAAATAAGCAGATCCTCAAGGCTGCTTTTGTGGCCCCGAACTCTTCAGACCCCTTAAGTGGCCCTTTTTCTGGCAAAGGCTGGGATGGCAATGGGGGGACGGGCATATAAGACACCTTATTTTTTCAAAAAACAGGACTGTGGTTTTTAGTGTTGTTTTTAAAATAATATTTTGAGCTCTCAGTCAGAAAACTGAACCTCAGATCCACCAGAACCTTTGACCATACAGTTGCCTGGTCTTTTTAAAATAATATTTCTTCTTCAAGGTAACTTCCGTTTGAAAATTACACTGTATTTCAAAATAAATTAACTCTAAGAAACCCTCCTGATGCTTTGAACAACTGGTGGTACAGATGGTCAGGGGAAAAGTTTCACTTTCTACCCTTTACCTCTGGGTAGAAATTATCTTGAGACAGCACATTTTGTATGTGTGTTCTAACTCAATAATGTCCTCTGGGTTTTTAGCGAAATAAAACTTCTTACACCTACATTAACGGCATGATATCCCATCTTTTCCTAACACTTTTCAGTTCTTTTCTGTACAAGAAGTAACATGTCAAACTATTCTTTGTTAATTTCAGATGAAACCTGAAATAGAACAGAAGGAAAACAAGAGTTATCCCATTTTCAATGCTATAGAGTACAAAACACAGGTGGTTGCTGGAACAAACTACTTCATTAAGGTCAGTGTTACCAATGAAAAATAGTGGACTCTCTCAACAACCACAAAAATGGCAGTAAACCCTTTCTGCGTGTATTTATTCCATGCAGATTTCATTTTTCTGAAGGCGTCTTTCTGGGGTCTTCAGGAGTATGGATGGACTGTAAAAGCTGTGTGGGTGAGTCTGGATGAAGGGGTGTGTGAATGGGTGAAATGTGTGAATGTGGGATGTGTAGATGATTGGGTGTGGATTTGGGCTGTAAAGATGGGCTGAACATATGCAGATGCCTGTAGTGTTCAGAGGTGGGGTGCTCAGCTAGGGGCAAAGGGGGCCTGCAGGGCAGCTGGAGTTGTTGTGTTATGTGTGCCTGTGGCATGTTGTATTTGTGCAGTATATGGGGGATGATGTGGGACAAGGAGAGACTGTGTGTGAAGAGAATGGTTAACTAAGGGTGCATCTGCACTGCAGAAATAACTTGGGTTGACACTGCTTCAACTGCCCTGGCACCGTGCTATGGAATTCTGGGAATTGGAGTTTATTGTGGCTCCAGAGAGGAACTTAAAGAGATGACAAACCAAGTTATTTCTGCAGTGCAGACAAAGCCTCAGTTAACTATGGGTGTGGGACGAGTGTACTCATTGATATGGATGTGCACCTACCCAACATTTTTCCATTCACAAATGTAGCCTTCAGTGCTGGTTTTTATTTGAAAAACCAAGCCAAAAGGTGTTCACATGTCTTACCCATCCCTTTCAGCGTAGCCCAAAGACACATAGTGCAAATGGTAGAGAAGCTCTGTAAACCTTTTGGCCTTTCCTCGGCCCAATCTTCTGTGTGGCACTTCAGACCACATACTAAAAAATGCTAAAAAGAGCCAGACTCTTATCTTGGAGTTATTAATCACCATGCACCATGGCCACTGAAAACCAGAGCAAGTGAAATGACCTCACATTCCTTTCAGAAAATGCCAGCTCTGACTTTAAAAACAGACGACTACTATATTTGTCCTCTAGTAGTTCTCCAAACCAGGCCACTCCATGCTGATGGGGAAGGAGGTTACCTGCTGAAGGCTCCTTCTCCCCTGAAAAAAATTACCTTCTGCCCACATGGTGGAGTGGGTTTGTGTGTTAGATGAAAACTCTGGAGACCAGGGTTCATGAAAGTCACATGCTCTCAGCCTCAGGGGCTGAACCACCTCTGAACAAATCTGACCAAGAAAATCCCTTGCCTTAGGGTCACCATAAGTCAGACCTGACTTGCAAGCACACAACACACACAATGGAGTTTATCACACAGAATTTCTCTTAATTTCGAATGAAAAGAAAGTGGGGCCAGGACGCATTCACGTGAATTCGCTAATTCAGCAAATTTACGTGAATTCGAATTGTGTTCGAACTGACTTCCCATTGCCCGAAAATAGCTTGCCATTGCCTGAAATTGCGTGTGGTACTCTATCCCGCAATAACGTGAAACCCCATGATTGTGTTCAAATTGCCATTGGATTATAATTCCAATTTCCCTTGCCTGATAACATTCACATACAAGTGATTTGACCAAGAGTCTGTGCAGTAAATGAGAGGTAAAACAAGAAACCCAGAAATGTACACTTCCTGTTTAATGCAACTGTCTAGTTCAGTTTTTTGCTTTGCCCGTGACTTTTGCAATCCTTCCTTCAGTTAAAATGCAAAGGAAGAACTCTTGAATTTAGTGAACCCTTGATTCAGAAATTTGATAACATAAAAAGAAGGCTTTCTGAGTGCCAGTCATTCTCTCTTCTCTGCAGGTTGATGCTGGACAGGGAGAATTTATGCACTTGCGTATCTTCAAGCCTCTTCCTCAATCCAGTGAAGGGCCGTCTCTGAATAGTTACCAGACGGGAAAGACAGCAAATGATCCACTTAACTACTTCTAAGAAGATCTTTCTATTGCCTTGTTCTTTTGCCATGAAATGAGCTGGCTGCAGATTGACAAAGAAAGAAAATCAGCAAACAGCTATAAATAATTTGGGAAGTTTGTGATTGTAGTTCTGCATTGAACAGCATCGACATTAAAGGGGGGAAATGTGTATGTTAAAGGATATGTTGAACGCCTACAGCTGAATAAAGCTGGAAAATGCCATCTATTATTTTACTCCCCTTCACTTCAGTTTCGAGCATGGGAGCCAAAGGAGCAAAATATAGAGCTGCATGATTTTTTGAGAACTCATTTTCTCATTCACCAAAAAACTCTTCTCTTGCTTTCATTTCCTTATCCTTACAAACTCATTTAACACCCCCCCATTAGTTTACTGATTTCTCCATGGATCAAAACAAAAGCAACCCAGTAATAAATTCAGTATGAAGATCCTCTATGTGGTATCCAGAACAGAAAACCACCTGTGTGAATGGTTTGGTTATTGTATTGTAATATAAACCTTGTAATTCCCCAGACTGAGGAATGGCAAAAAGGAAGTTGCCATTTTGCAAGAATCATAGAACAGTTGGAAGAGACCACAAGGGCCATCCAGTCCAACCCCCTGCCATGCAGGAACTCTCAATAAAAGCATACCCGACAGACAGTCATAACTCTAATCCTTTTCCATCTAGTATTGGCAGTTCTGATTGAATGAATCTGCAAATTATGGCTCAGGGCTGCACTTTACCAGTTTGTTTCTGGGCACAAGTGAAAGTGCTTGTCATGACCTATAAAGCCCTGTATAGCTCAGGTCCGGATGATCTGAAAGACCCTGTCTTCCTATGCAGGAAACCCTCACCTTTTAATGACCCATTAAAGTTGGTTCTATTGCAGCACAAAACTAGAAAGTGCTGGAAGGCTCCAGACTTGTCTATTTTAGGGACCGGAGACCCATCCCATGTTCTCAATGTTCTCAGTTATCCTCCCAGTAACTCAATTATCTAGAGACATCCCATTCCTTCTGACAAAGTAGGTTGAAGCAACAGATGTTGAATCTGGCATGGAAATCAAAACTGATTGAGCAATTAGCAACAGAGATGGCCACCAGCGTTGGCTTGGGGACTGAATTAATAACGTACGAGAGTCATTGTATTTTGTTGGTTCATACACCTATGTGCATTTACTTAAAGGGCTAGAAGGAAAGTTAATTATATTTTCAGATGACATGAAGCAGAGAACTGATGTTAGCATGACAGGAAGCAGAATCAAGAGTGGAAAACTGGAGTGAAACCGAAAAAATATGAAATTCACCAGAGATTTTATTAAACTTCAAAATGGAAAATTAAAGAATCTAAGTATAATATGAGGAAGACTTGACTTGGTACATGGCAAAAGGATTTTGGTCTTTTGACTGATCAAGAGCTGAACATTAGTCCACTTTACAAGGCAGCTGCTACAAAAGTCAATACAGTTTTAGGTCACGTAAACAGAAGCATGGAGGGAAAACAGACGTAGGAAATGTTCCTGTTTGGGGCTCATGTTCTTGGTGTGTTTCTTTTTAAAACAACACACGGCATTTTCTTTTTCATGGGCTATCTAGAGCAGGGCTGAGGGGGAAAAATAAACTATTATATTCCTACCAATAAAATAGACTCATTTTATTTCATCATGTTAGATTGCAACAAAAAGCTCTTTTTTGTTCTCAAGGGGCTCATTTAGCTAGTGTTTAATCTTTCTACTCTGGATGGGAGCACGTGGTATTTACACTAGAACAGTAAAAAATTTCAAACACAATACCTTTATACAACCATTTGCTATTACAGTCCATAGACACAGGTTCAAATTAACAATGGCCCTATACAGACAGGCCAAAATAAAGCTGCTTCGAATCACTTTGGAGGTATGCTGTTTAAATGATGCATAAGAGTCCGGAAGCCGTGCCAAAGCTATGCTCCACTCCTAAGTACTGGAGCTTGGCTTTGGCGCAGCTTTCAAACTCTTAGGATGCATGCATCACTTAAATAGCATACCTCCAAAGTGATCTGAAGCAGCTTTATTTTGGCCTGTCTGTATGGGTCCAATGTGTAATTTAAAGTACAAGGAGCAATTGGGTCAGATCACGCAGGAAGAACACATTTCAAACATTTTGTCCTGATACGGAAGTTAATTGTTTACTAATCTTGACTACCTCAGCCAAAAACCTGGCAACAACCAAGATCACACTGTGATTATTGCCTTCTAATAAGAAGTTGACATAAAGTTGGGCCAATTGTCCTGGTCATATGTTGTCAAACCTGCTTGTTGAATCCATAGGGCAAAAGAATGTGCTTCACGGGTTCTACTTCTTGGTTATTGCAGTGAGAGGGACACCAGCAAATCTAACTCAGGGCCTTTCAGAGGGGTAAACATTAAATCTGGCCTTTGTCAAAAGTTGATAATAATTAACAACAGTCAAATTCTTTCAATACTCAGCTAGGTAAAAAGGCCCAACAGACTCTTTACTCAATGAGTTTGGTGAGCAGGATAAGTATGAATGTGTCCAAAGGTCACGGAAAGCAAGATCCCACAGCCATTGTTTTACTGATTTGTGAGCAGTGTCCAAGTCCAGAGGTCAAAGGAGACAATGACACAACAATTGAAGTAGCTTTTTGGGCAACAAGGTTTGACCAATCAGAGGTAATTGTTCTGAGATAGATATAGAACCAAACCTTTGCCCAATTTAAAAAATATTAATTTTAATCCAAAATTTTAAAAGCTGCCAACCAAACTCTTGTGAATGTAGGGCATTCCCCTGTTTCTAAAAATGCACCTGGGAATTTGGGGGCAAGCCTGTAAAAATATAGCCAGAAGATGATTTCTCTTGTTACTCCCCCAATCCAAACAGCAGGAGCGTACAGCAACTGCAACTGTCTTAGCATTAAAGACTTTAATGATAGGTGGTATATATTGGCCCCCTTTGGTATAAAAATAACACAAAATGGCAGGATGACAAGCTTGTGCTTTCTGATCTGTGCATAGTCCAGGACATTGCGTGATGGAATATCAGCCCTACGTGTTGAAAACCTCTAGCTCTGTTCCAGAACATTGCCACTAAATGTCCGTCTGCACTGGGAAAATTTCTTTTCAAAAACTATAACTTTAGATCTCACAAAATTAATTTTTAGAACATTTTATAAACAATAGTTCAAGAACTTCTTTAGTAGATAGTTTAGCCCAGGTCTGGACTATGACAGAAAACCGTAAATCCATTTGGCCCATAGAGTACAGTGGAGATTTTCCTGTCTTCAAGTTTGTGCAAATGACTTTTGGGATCCCTTAAGCCACTTTCGAGGTCATTTATAAATAAGTTTTAAAAAGTTGATGCAAGAATACAGACTTCTCTGGCCCTCAGGTTGTTGATATTTGTAATGTACAGGATACCTCCGCTCTCAGGGACACAAGCCTTCAGTAGATTCAACAAATGGAGTAAATCACAGTGCATCAGTGTTGTCCGGACTGAAGAATTTCCCCCAGTTACACTAGTATATTTAGAGTTCAAATCATTCACCTGTTACAAAAGCCTTCCCCCTATTTGCCAGCAATTCAAAATATACACTGCACCCTTGTTATATGCTGGGGTTTGGCTCCAAGATCCCCTGTAGATAACAAAATTCGTGGATGCTCAAGTCCCATTAAATATAATGACATAGCAAAATGGGGTCCCTTATAAAAAATGGAAAATCAAGGTTTGCTATTTGAAATTTATACTTTTTTTGAACATTTTCAAACCGTGGATGCTTAAATCCATGTATAAAAAATCTGTGTATAAGAAGAGCTGACTGTATTAGTTTCCCAGGTTTGGCCCCTCTTTATTTTCCTTCTGTACCAAGCTACAGATTCCCACAAGAACAACCTTAGCGACTGGCAATTCATACTTCCTCCCGACAGATCTGCTCATTGTCCCAAGTGAACCTGATACACAATCTTTACTTCTCCTAGGTTCACCAATAAGACATCATAACCATCATCTTGCATTTACAAACACAGCAATGAAGCATGTCAGGACCATGTCAGGAACTTCCTGACAGTAAGGGCTGTTCGACAGTGGAATGCACTCCCTTGGAGGGTGATAGAGTCTCCTTCCTTGGAGGTCTTTAAACAGAGGCTGGATGGCCATCTGTCAGGGATGCTTTGATTTGGATTTCCTGCGTGGCGGGGGGTTGGACTGGATGGCCCTTGTGGTCTCTTCCAACTCTACGATTCTATGATTCTGACATTCTGGCCTTCTAAACTATATCTATTCCACCTTTCAACAATAATACAGTCTATGCTTATATTAAGCATGACAATAATCTTGCAGTAGCCTGGTACTGGGTTATCAGGACAGCATACATGGAACTTTTCTTTTTACCAACTTGTGTTTTAGACTCCACTACACACATCAATGTGATTCTAATTTGCATCAATACAATTATAGGGTCTAGTTCAAGGGAAGTAACAGTACCATTCTATTCTGCCTTGGTCAGGCCTCACCTAGAATACTGGGTTCAGTTCTCGGCACCACAATTCAAAAAGGATGTTGAGAACCAGGAGCATGTCCAACGAAGGTTAACCAAAACTGTGAAGGGTCTGGAAACCATAAAGCCCTCTGAGGAAAGACTTGGGGAACTGGGTATGTTTAGCCTGGAGAAGAGACAGTTAAGAGGTGATATGAGAGCAAAATATCAAGGGATGTCATACTGAAGATGGAGCAAGCTTGTGAAGTCTACTTCTTTGGAGGTCTTTAAATAGGGTTGCCATAATTTGCTACCACCAAACCGAGACAAAACGTAGAAAAAATATAGGACACAATTTAGGACAAATGTAGGACAAAATGCAGGACAAAATTTGGCCCAAAATGTAGGACATTCAAGAAAAATGGAGGACACAAACAGCTAAAAGCAAGAAACATTAATAATTTTTTAAAAAATTAATATAAATCATTATTTACACAAAAAAAATCAAGGAGATTTTGACATTAGACAGAAGGTACACAACAACATATATATTGAAAAATACGTACATCTGTACCAATTTGTGATATGCATCTGGAGTTGTGTCAGCCAGTTCTGGATGGGGTCACACTTCCCCTGAAAGATTCGGTCCTCAGTTTGGGGGTGCAGTAATCCTTCCTTGGTAATTTTTTCCATGTTTATGATGCTATGCTTACATATGTTGTAATCCTTCTATGCCTACTAATGATTTGACAGGACAAATGGTCACAATATTGTTGAGAAAGGCGATGAAACTACTCTCCTATTGTTAACATTCTGCAACATACGAGGGTCATTCAATAAATACTTAGCCTACAAAAGAAAAACGAAAATTTTGGAAAAGTGGCGATTTATTTTTCAACACAGTCTCCTTTTAGCTCAATACACTTGGCCCAGCGATGCTCCAACTTTTACAACCCGTCCGAAAAATACGCTTTCCTGAGGGCTGCAAAATAGGTCTCCATGGCGGCGATGACCTCCTCATTCGACCCAAATCTATTCCTGGAGAGTGACTTTTTCAGGTTTGGAAGCAAAAAGAAGTCACAGGGGGCCAAATCTGGGGAATACGGTGGATGGGGCAGGAATTCGTAGCCCAATTTGGCCATGACCGTGGAGGTGTGAGGCGGCGCGTTGTCGTGGTGGAACAGCACCCATTGCGCCGACAGCTTTCTCATGCCCAGTTCTTTGTGTAAAATACAATGCACCGTTCCTTCTGCGATGCCTACAGTCTCAGCTATCTCGCGAACCTTCAATCGGCGGTCTGCCAACACGAGATCGTGGATTTTTTTTTTACCCTCTGTGTATTGGTTTTTTCGAGACTTGGGCATGGCTTTATTCAAAAAACTGACCTGCGGCCATGAACAAATCCATTGAACCAATTCTTGACGGTCGCCATCGAAGGAGAAGAGTCACCGTACACAGCATCCAAGCATCTTGATTTCGCTGCTCATTTTCCCTTCCAAAAACAAGAATTATCACGAACGATATTGTTCTTTTTCTTTTTTTTTTGAAACCGACCGACATGCTTCGCTTCCAAAGGCTATCAAAACAAAACAAATGAAGGGAATTGACTGAAACTTTGACAGTAGGCCTTCTAAAAGAATGTACTGCACAATGGTAAAAACTCTTGTGTAACAGCAGCACAATCGGGCGGTGGGCTAAGTACTTTTGAGTGACCCTCGTATAGCAAGTACGTATACAAGCTGAAATGAAAAGCCACCAACACTGATCTCCTTTCTAGTTGTGTGGTAGCTCTAATTTGTTCCCTGGGATTAGAGGTGTGCTGTGTAGCAGTCCAGGGGCAAAGGAAGCTGAGGGAGGCTCTTGTTAGAAAGAACAATCAACAGGGAAGTCAGACTTCTGGCAAAAGAAGATTGCACCTTGGTGCAGCACCTGGAGCTTGATCCAAGGATCTTGCCTTTTTGTGCTGTTTTTAAGGATGGTTTCCTTGTGGTCCTTATTTACCCCTTGCTATATATATTGCTTCTGTATCATGTGGTAAGTGGGTGAATATTTTTCTTGATTTCTCTAATCAAAATTAGTAAGAGGATTTGGTTTTTTTTTTGAAGGACACTAGTCCAAAAATATGACAGCCTTTTGTTTAAGAGCAGGGTATAAATACTCCAAATAATAATTAAATATAAAAAAATTTAAAAATATATTCACTAACATTTTAGCAATTATTTTTTTAAATGACTTCAGTTCAGTGTTGTAGTCTTGCTGTGGTGAAACAAATAATTTTCTAGGATTAATTAGTGGAGATTTTAAAAACCCTACGATGGCCTAAGACAAGACAATTTTTGTAATCCAAACTAGTTATTTGGAGCTCCCAGGATTTGAATTCTGTGAAAGATGGGAAGGTTTAGTCCTGAAAGAAGAAACAATTCATTCCCAACATTGGGCTGAAACAGACAGGCCAAAATAAAGCTGCTTGGGTCACTTTGGAGGTATGCTGTTTAAAATGCTGCATGCGTCCTAAGAGGGCCAGAAGCTTGCCAAAGCTGCCTCCAGTCCTGTTTTTGTGTGTGTGTGTGTTGGCAGTGGTACAATATAGCACATTTCCAATGGGAATTATGAGCATTGAATTTGGCCAGTCCAGATGGGAGAATAAAGAATTATTTCTGAAGGATTTTCCCAAATTTGAAAATAATCTGTTTAGAATAGAAAGCACATTATAGTTAAAAAATATGGAGGAAAATGAAGCCAAAATTTTCCTGTTCGTAAGAGCGGATGAGGTTGAGAGGAATATGGTCACTGCTGAACGTGTGGCAGAAGTTACACACAAATGGTGGCTGGCTGCTGGCTGGCCTTCACCACTGCACTGAGCCTAAATCCACTGGATGTTCAATGTGCAGATGCAATGGATGAATTCAGGGTACGTCCATTCGACAACATTCACTTCCCTGCCACTTTTCCTTTGTGGATAGCACAGATGCTTGACGTTCACCTGGGAGAGGGAAGATATCAAGGAAGAACATGAAGTAGAAGATAAAAGAATTTATAAATTTTTTGTTGGACTCCAGGATTTTACCAGTTTTACCCAAAGTTGATATATAGCTTTAACAATAAACAAGGAAGAGCTGGAGGAACGGAATTCTCTGTATGAGGGAAGAGTCTGGGTCGATGAGGAGGAATTCCCGAAGGCAGCCTGACACTCATATTGGAGCAGTGCAGTTTTCTTGATGAGCCATGATATATGCAGGCACCAATTCAAGAGGCAGGGGACAAAGAAAAATGAAACTCAATCGGGGAAGGTAAGAAAACTTACATGCCTCCCAATTTTGTGCAGGTGAACAGGGACCCACTTAATACCTCTGTTCTTTTTACTAGTGAACAAGAAGAAAGTGTCTTTCTCCTTTGAGAGCTGAAAACTCAGTTTCTTTACACTGGCTGCTCACTATAGCCATTTTATTTCAGCAACATTTCTGCCTCTCTGCAGAGAATCTCATCAACTTTTCAGATTTCGTATGTAAAACCTAAGAAAGAGTTGTACGGTATTTAATTTCACAATGATATTATGACTTCTACAGAATTTGGTGCAATCTCTCTCTCACACACACATGAAATGTTTTGTTCTCCCTGAATAACAGTTATAAACATCAGAAATATGATAAAGGGAGTGCAATGTGTGTACATGTGTGCGTATGTACATGTGTGTGTATGTGTATGTGCTTCAAGTAGCCTGTCAACTTAAGGCAGCCCCTTGAATTCACAGGTTTTCTTAGGTGAGATATCTAAGAGGTGTTTTTTTTGTTTTTTCCAATTCCTTTCTTCTTGAATATAGCATCAAGCACTCATAAACACTGGCAGCTCCCATCCAAGTCCTAAACAGGGCTGACCCTCATTAGGCTTTTTCCAGACTGCAAAATAAGCTGCTTCGGGTCTTTTGGAGGTATGCTATTTAAATGATGCATGGGTCCTAAGAGCCCAAGGTCAAACCAAAGCCACACTCCATTCCTAAGCACTGGAGTGCAGCTTTGGTGCAGCTTCCGGATTCTTAGGATACATGGATCATTTAAACAGCATACCCCAAAGAGACCCAAAGCAGCTTTATTTTGGCAGTCTGTAACAGGCCTTAGTTTCCAAGATCTGAGAGGATCTGGCGCCTGTACGATATTTAGGCATATGGGTATGCATGCTCATATTTTAAAAGTTGTCTAAAACATCTTCCTAAATCTAAAACAGGGCCAGAACAGGAGTGATTTATCCAGAGTACCCCCAGAAAATAACAACCCTTTTGGAAATTGGGGAACTGACTGTGCATTTGTCTGCTTTTCAGCTTTGTGTGTCACATGTGTTCACACATTTATGAGTATTGAGAATACTAAAGGCTCCAGCACTTTATCCGGGGTTCAGCTCTTTTGGCAGTGTGTGCCTGGTTTTTAACAACAAAGTGGATTGTAACAAATATATTACTATGAACAGATTAACACATGTAGTATTTTAATAAGATTTTTTCCCCATTCAAGCCACAGGAGAGATAAGAGGTTTGCCAGAGCAGGCGGGGGGGGGGGGGGGACACACTAGTCTCTTGAGGCAAAAACCTCTTGGTTTTCCAATATACCCAGCTTTATTTGCTATATACATTTGTGGACTCCAGCCCATCCATCAGAAAACAGCTGAATTATTTGATTAATAATTATTGTTGTTTTTTTTACATGTAAACATGTCCTTGTCCTTCCTTGAGAAGGCCACCTTAAGTACAATGACAGAGGGCGAGATTCAACATCACACCTGCAGAGCCTAACTTTCTACTCCAGGCGGTGGTGAAGGTTGTTTCCTCTGCTCATCTGAGCCCGCGGGCTGCTGGATTAGTGAGCTCCAGTCATCATAGCCAAAGGGCCAAAGACGCTATGAACTGCAGCACCAAATCCAAGGCAACAGGTTGAGGGAGGGCTAGTTTTGTACCCTCTGACTGGATGAGTGGGAGGATGGGGTTATGAAGGTTTGCTTTAGTGTGAACCCACACTACCCCTCTTCAGCCTTCCATAAACTGAAACATACTCATCCTAAATACTCAAGTGCCTTAAGTGTTCTGTGCCTTCTAGAAAGCATGAATATGTTCCATCCTCCTCACTCATACTTTTCAGTCTTTGCTTAAGAGACCCCCAGTGCAATATCCCCCAGCTGTAATTGGTTTGCCTTAATTTGTCTTGTTTTTGTTTTCCTTCCTCGTCACGATGCTGAAGAGCCCAGTGTGCAGTTCAGCACAGTCAATGATACACTGGTGGCCAAGTGTATCTCAGCAGTGGTACCACATGCCAAAGGTAACCTGGCGTAACCCAGGGAAGAGGATCTGTCCAGCTACTTCACAACAGAGATCCGGAAGAGAAGCAAGATGGGTCCCATAGGGTGGTTTTTTCCTTTGAAATACCCCGTATTGCTTCATGAGATCTATACATGTCACATTGAAGAAGAAATGTGCTTAACAGACCTGTCAGATCCATCCATAAAGTCCCAAGTAAGTGATTTACTGGTTGTAGAGCCAACTGGTTCAAAGACAAATCATCATGCCCTCTTACTTTCAGGAAAGGAACAGTCGCTGCTAAGCCTCGGAGCAGGCATGTGTTTGTACTGGGGGATTTCCTTGGCTGAGGGGTACAGAAGCAGTGATTTGTAGGCCTGAAAAGATGTCTCGAGAGGTGTATTGTCTTCCCCCCGGGGCAAAGATTCCGTGATGTGACAGGGAGGCTGACAAGACTGGTCAAGCACTGGCCAATAACCCTTCTTTGGTCCATGTTGGAACCAATGATACTGCAAGACACAGCCTTCAGAACATCAGAAGGGATTATGAGGCTCTTGGTAGGAAGCTGAAAGAAATGGATGCACAAGTTGTCATCTCGTCTCTTCCCAGTCCAGGAAGGAGAGGAAAATAGCGGATGTGAACAACTGGCTCCGCAGATGGTGCCACTAAGAAGATTTGGATTCTTTTGATCATGGGCTGTGGTTCCATGAGAAGGGACTTTCTGGCAACGGATGGGTTGCATCTCACGCAGTTGGGAAGAAATGTTTTTTTTGCCAACAGTCTTAAAATTACAGGAGGGCTTTAAATCTGAGTTCTGTGGGGGAGGGAGACAATGTTAAGGAGACAAAGGGCTGGAGACAATAGTCAAACTGACATAGAGGAACAAGACAAATTAGTGCAAGGATTCAACAGTGGAAGGCAAAGACTTGCACCAGCAGCAAGTAAAGGACAAACCCATGGTCTGCGATGTCTGTACACTACATGTACAGAGCATGGAAATAAGCAAGATGAACTTGAACTCCTAGTACACACAAAGCAAATATGATATAATAGGCTCACTGAAACTGTGGGATGAATCTCATGATTGGAATGTAGAAATAGAGGGGTATAACCTTTTTAAAGAGAATAGGCCAACAGGAAAGGAAGGAATAGCACTATAGTCAGAGATATTTACACCAGTTGAAGAGATCCAGGACATCAATACGGCAGCCAGGTAGAGAGCATATGGATAAAAATTAAAGGGGGAAACAACAGGGATTTATTGTGGAAGTCTACTACAAAACTCCAAGTCAGATGGAGATTGGCTGTCTTTCTAGAACAGATGACCAACACTCAGAAAGAGAGATGTAGTTTGTGATGGGTGACTTCAACTATCCTGATATTTGCTGGAATTCAACTCAGCCAAATCTCAAGGTCTAGCAAATTCCTCCACTTGCCTCAAAGACAGTTTCATTTTCCAAAAGGTGGAAGAGGTAATAAAGTGGTCAGCTAATCTAGATCTGATCTAAAAGGAGACTTGGGCCTTTACAGACGGGCAAAAGTACGTGCTGTGCACGTACTAGGTTAGAAAGGGGTGCCCTTTCCGGATGCCTACCCTAGTATACGCCGGCGCTACAAAATGATGCCGCATGTTCTACACGGGCACTATTTTGACGTCGCAGACGCCAGCGTCCGCACATCGCGTGGCAGAAATGACGTCGTCAGTGCGCCATGTTCCGCGCCGCAAGAAGCTGCATTTTGCAGCTTCTTTTTTGTTGCGTCCGGGATCACGCGTTGTCCGCTGCGGTTTCCCGGATGCAGAAACCAGCGGCGCTGGCAGACCGTCCTTTTTGGGCTGTCTGTAAAGCACCTTGGGTAATGGGGTGCAAGTTTGGAATTTAGAGGTGGAAAGTGACCATGTGTTTCCTGGTGTTTGTTGTACAGTGGAAAGGAGAAGCCAGGCATAGTCAGACAACCCATTCTAGACTTAGGAGAGCGGATTTCAGTAAACTTAGAGAATACTCTGGGGTGACCCATTGCCATGAGTACGAAAAGAGAAGGGAGTTCAGGATGGATGGGAGTTTTCTCAAAGGGAGATACTGAAGGCACAATTTAAAACAGTTCAGTGAGAAAGAAAGTGGGAGATGCCTCAAGAAACCAGAACTAAGGAACTTTCAACTGAGCTAAAGTTTTAACGGAACATATATTGTATATGAAATGGAAAAATGGGAAATCACCAAAAGGGAATTCAAACATTAGCTAGTCTGTTTAGAGATAAAGTCAGAAAAGCTAAAGTGCAGAATGAACTCAGGCTTGCTAGAGAGGGCTGAGAACAACAAAAAGGGTTTTTTGATATGTCCGCAGCAAAAGGAAGAAGAAGGAAGGTAGGCAACTGCAGTGGAGAGATGGCAAAATGCTAACAGAAGACAGAAAAGGCTGAATTACTCACACCACCTTCTTCCCTCAGTCTTCTCAGAAAGGAAAAGGGTGCTCAACCTGAGGATAATGGAGCACTGGCAGAATAGGGAATTTCAGCACAGAATAAGCAAAGAGATACCTTGTTAAGCTAAATGAATATAAGTCTCGTAGGACCAATGAACTACATCCAAGGGTATAAAAGAACTGGCCAAACGTAATATTGGAGCCATTGGCAATAATCTTTGAGAAATCCTGGAGAAAAGGAGAAGTCCCATCAGACTGGAGGAGGGTAAACTGTCCTCTCTCTCAAAAAGGGGAAGAAAGAGGATCCCAACAATTATTGCCCAGTTAGTCTAACATCAATATCAGGAAAGATTCTGGAGCGATCATTAAACAGAGAGTCTGTGAACATCTAGAAGGCAATGCCATAATCACAAAGAGTCAACATGGGTTTCAGAGAAAGAAGTCATGCCAGACAAATCTAATCTCTTTCTTTGATAAAATTACCATCTTGGTAGATGAAGGGAATGCTGTTGATATAGTAATCTTGATTTCAGGAAGGCCTTTGACAAAGTTTCCCTGACATCTTTGCAATTCAATTTGCTTGATAGACACGAGTCAGTATGATTTGAAATGGATGTTGACTAGAGACAAGGTGTCGATCAGTATCCAAGTGTTAATGTGTAGGCTGGGCTGACCCAAGTGTGCTCAGCATGGCTCTCTCCTGGTGGAGTGACATGGGTCCCAGTGGCTCTGTCCTGGGCAGCTATTCAACATCTTTATCAATAACTTTAATGATAGAATTGAGGGCATACTTATCAAATTTGCAGATGCCAAATTAGGAGGAAAGTTTAATACTTCTCCAGAGGACAGGATCAAAATTCAAAACACCTGAATAGACTAGAAAGCTGGGCCAAAGCTAACAAAATGAAATTCAACACAGAGAAATGTAATGGTATGCACTTAGGGCGGAAAAATGTAATGCACAGATATAGGATGGTGACACCTGCCTGAATGAAACTACGTGTGAAAGGGATCTTAGGAGTCCAAGTAGACACATAGTTGAACATGAGTCAACAGTGTGATGCGGCAGCTAAAAAGGCTAATCCAATTTAGGCTTTATCAATAAAAGTATAGTGTCTAGAGCAAGAGAAGTAATAGTGCCACTCTATTTCTGCTTTGGTTAGGCCCCACCTGGAATGTTGTGTCCAGTTCTGGGCACCACAATTCAAAAGGATAGTGAAAACTGGAGCGTGTCCAAAGGAGGGTGACTAAAATGGTGAAGGGTCTTGAAACCACATCCTATGAGCAATGACTTAGGGAGCTGGGGATGTTTAGCCTGGAGAAGGTTAAGAGGTGATATGATAGCCTGTTTAATATTTTGAAGGGATGTCATATTGAGGAGGGGGCTGGTTTGTTTTCTGCTCGCCCGAGACAGGACCTGGAACAATGGATGCAAGCTACAGGAAAAGAGATTCCACTGAACATTAGGAGGAACTTCTGACAGTAAGGCTGTTTGACAGTGGAACACACCCCCGAGGGCAGTGGGGTCTCCCTCCTTGGAAGTCGTTGAAGCAGAGGCGGATGGCCATCTTTCAGGGATGCTTTGATGTGAGTTCCTGAATGGCAGGGGGTTGGACTGGATCCCTTGTGGTCTCTTCCAACTCTATGAATCTATGATTCTAAGGTCAGGCTGCTTTCCTCACACAACCTTTGAGAACGATTAAAGCCCGCTTGGCCAACAGAAAAAGTGCAGAAATAATGAAGGGTGGCTTTCCATGGTAACATACTAGAATTGGATTTCCTGCATTGCATCTCTACTACTAGGACCATGTCTTGTTTCTCAGCTTATCGCAGAAAAATTCATACTTCCAAGTATTTGGAAGTAGGCCATAAGGAAGAAATTCGGCACAAAAGCTTAAGGGACAGTCTTAATTACTGTTTGTTTGATCAATGCTATATTTTAAAGCTGCCATTTGCTTTTTACTACAGAATGTTTTTTCTATAGCAAGTTTTATTTTCAGAACATGCAAAATTTGGAGATCTTCAATAAGAAAGTTTGCACATTTTAGTTTAAATCCATTAAAGGTTTTAAAATATATAGAAATAATATTTGACCAACAATTTACAGGTAATAAATGTCAGGTCCTAGAGCACCTCCGCGTTAACTTTCTAGGGTTGTGTATTTTCCTGATTTCAGGAGTTTATATGATGGAGATTAACAAAAGATAAAAGAAACAACATAAAGCCTTGAGACATTTTAAAGATTAAAAAAAATTATTTGGTGTACATTTTGTGGGCTATAGCCCATGTATTCAGGTGCTGCATAGAAAGCCAAGGCAGAGGGGGCAAGCAAGGGCTGTCACAGAATCGGTTAGGGAGGATGGAAAGTGGGGACCGATGGGGAGTGAACCGCCACAACTAGTCAACATGCCTAGGACGGTGGGAATACTGGAACGGTACGCAGGTCGCGAATGGGGCGGACGTGCAAGGCTACAGGGCGCGACTCAAAGGGGACAGTAAGGCAGGGAAGAGGACGGCCAAAAAAGAGACAAGCGAACGTACTCCGCGGAATTATGGGGGTTGCATTCCATTCAAACGGTCATAGCAAACGCGGTTCCGGGCGGCAATGGTTCAGTGAGGAAAGAGGCAGGGGGCCGTGGGGTGTGGTGCATTGGGCTGGGTGCGGCTGGCCGCCCAGGGAAGAATGAACAAGCCAAAACTAATAGCCGGTTACAGACAGGCCAAAATAAAGCTGCTTTCGAAGTCACTATCACTTTGGAGGTATGGTATTTCAATGATACATAGTCCTAAGAGTCTGGAAGTTAAGCCAAAGCTGCACTCCAGTCCTTAGGACCAGAGTGTGGCTTTGGTGCGGCCTTTGGACTCTTAGGACGCATGTATCATTGAAATACCATACCTCCAAAGTGACTCGAAGCAGCTTTATTTTGGCCTGTCTGTAACAGGCCTAAGATACAGCCTAGTAAATTAATGGGCACTTTCCTGGCAATGGCTCCCCAATGGGGCAGAAGGGACAAACTGGTTACTTGAGATACTACTCTCACATTGTCATTATTAAGTGACTCTCTGTAAATTAATAGCAATAGCTTTCTGATTTTTCTTGCTGTCTGTCTCATACTGAGAACCACCATAGTGCAGTCATTTGAACACTGGACTACAACAGGAGATTAGAGTATAAATCTCTGCTCGATCATGGAAATCCATGGAGTGACCTTGGGCAAGTCACACACTCTCAGCCTCAGAGCAAGTCAAAGCAAATCACTTTCAACAAATCTTGCCAAGAAAACCCTATGATAAGTCGCCATTAAGTCAGAAAGAACTCGAAGGCACACAACAATTGTCTCATATGTGGTGGTTGTTTAGCTGTTGTTAAACTGCAACTACCATTGCACGTCACTGGCTGAGCTGGCTGGGGCGGATGAGAAATGAGAGCCACAGGTTACTCACTCCTGATCTAGGAAGCGTCAAAGTGTGAACTCTACAAAATTAACATCTCTCACTGTTTAGTGAAGATTAGAAACTCAATCCTGAATACAGTACTTATACAAGGAGGCACTCCATAGCATATCTCTAAGGACAATCTCCCCCCGCCCCAAGTTAGAACAGGCTTCAAATAGCCATCTATCTCCACTGTGTTCCTGTAGTAAGAATTTCCTTACGAATTAAATGTTAATATAGGAAATATTGAGGGGTGGCGGTGGTAAGCAGTAACATTTTGTCATTTACCGTAATAGTTTTTGTTATGCTATAGTAATTTTAGTAGGCTTTGTGAGGTTATACTCCATTTCACTTTTTCTTTTTTTCAGAGAGGAAATACCATAACATGTACAATAACTATTAGAAAGACAAGCCACCTGCAAAGATCAGCTCCTATTGCTTTCATCGCATATACTTTTCAGCTTTACACGTTATCTGAAGGCAGCAGAAAGAAGAAAAATGTAGACTAGATGATAGCAAAACCCTCCACAGTGCAAGGAGGTGGTTATATTCTTGAATGTATTAAAAGCATGCCTGCACAAAAAACCCACATGAAATGATTGTCACGTTTGCCTTGTTGTTGTTCTTAGGCACAGAAAGTACCTGCGAATCTCTGAACAATAAAATCCAATAAGGCCAACAAGTCTGCCTTTTAAAATTTATTTTACATGAATATGGCCCACTCTGAACAAACATGGCTAGTGTACCAGCTCAACCTGAGCAAAAAGGTCCTGGCCACAACAGACCTTTGAGCTTCTAATAGACTGGGTCCAAAAAAACACTCCTCCAAGCAATAAACCTCCTTCTGAAGGGAGAAGGTAAAAGGACATAAGCTGACCTGTTACCTCCGAGATGGTACTTTTTCTTACCAATAGTACTTGTTTCATTTGTATTTAGGTTTATTCACTCTCACTTGGACCTTTGTTCAAGCTAGTAAATTCAAAATTATCATAGATCCTCTCCTGACAAAGCAGAATGCTTTGTTGACTCATGCCAGCAGCACTGATAGCAGCTTTCATTTTACAATGAAAATTACTAGGATTTGTCCAGACTTGATATGCATGCTGTGTTTTGCCTTCCAACTGCATGTTTTACCTGTTGATACAACTGCTTTAAGATGACAACACATAATCAGTGCACTTTAGCTCCTACATCACTGGCAACTAAGGCGGGATGCAAACTGCCCCTTTGAGGCGGCCTGCACCCGCCCCTTTCCCTGCTGGATTGGGGCCTGGGCATCTGCAGCGGCAGCCCCAAAACCCCCAATCCACCGTTTCTCCAGGCCTTGGGGAAGCAGCAAAACACTGCTTCCAAGCGGCCTGGAAAGGGGTGTCCTTGAGACTGCGTGTCCCAAGGACAAGACAGCTGCGGGGAAGGAGAGAAGGGGGCCGTTCAGCCCCTTTCTCTTCCATATCACTGGCGCGGCTGTGTAAAGGCTGTGCCAGCGATAGGCGCAGCGAAAAGGAGCTCTGTTTTGGAGCTCCTTCCAGCGCCGCTGAAAGGGTGCCACAAGTGCCCTGCAGCAGCGCAAGCACGTCACGCCTGCACCGTGCTGTTTGGCTGCGGTGTGGCCATGACGTCATAATGGTGGCGCCCGTGTATACACGAGCGCCACCATTATCACACCGCAGGTACATGCTAGGGTTGCAGGGTGTCTGTAAAGGATGCCCTGAGGCAACCCTAGAACATATCCAGGCCAGCGCAAAACACTGGTCTGGAAAGCGCCCAAGAGACTATATGCATCAGTCTCAAGTGGCAGGAAGATAATACACACATGGTTGTCCTGCTTCCACATACCAGATAGGTATATTTATACATCTTTATAGAGATTCACATATGATTCTGCAGTTTTACACAGATTATATTGTACAGCCTGGGAGTACTGTGTGGTTGAAATTTTAGCCTTCAAATGTATCTCATCACATCTTCCTGTTCTACAAATAAACAAAAGCAATAATGGTACTTTTCTGATTAAACATTCCTCTCCAAAGAGGGGGGAAACTACTTGGGAGAATTTTTGAGATTAATACATGGGACTATACATTTTATGCCAAGATAAATTTGCCCGGCAAATGGAGATAGGTCACACTCTATCAGATGAGCAGACATACACACAGTCCAGTTATGATCAAAAGTTCAGGAATATGCATTACATGAGACAATACCCCTTCCATTATCCAATCACTGCTGCCACTGGGAGAAAAACTGCTTTATTTTTGAAAATTAGTTGCCTGGGTGCATTAATGGGTTAAAACATTATCAAGTCTTTGTTAAAACTAATCATTTCAATGGCATACAAACATTCTAAATAGAATTTTCCTTATCATACTATGCTAAACAGGGATATCCAGTAAATGCCAATTCATATGGGTAGCTTGCAGTGTGCACACTGATTAAACATGCAACACTGAGGATGCAGGTGCACATGGCAAGCTGCTGTATGAGATCTCCTGTGTGGTCAATTGTGTGCTTAAAGCTGAAGAAACGCCATGAAGTACTACACATGAGCCTTGTAACCCAGCTGCCTTCACAGCACTGCCTAGAATTCTTCAGACATCATTCCTGTCCAAGATGTGCATGAGCTTCTATTGAGATATAATATATTTATATGTCCAAGTTCTCGCTCAAAGGGCTCCAGGTTTTTATAAGAACAGCATAAACCGAATTTAAACCAAAATTCTGTACATATGGCTGGGCTTGGTACTACCCGATGTGTGTCGACAAGGCAAACCAGCCTTCTTCCTTTGGATTATCAGTCTGCAGAAATGGAGAGAAAAGGATGAGGAAAGTTACACTTCTGGGACTTGTTTCTCTCCCTTTTTTGCTGTCACTTCATTCCTGGCCCATCCCAAGCAATTTTCTTGATTCTACACACACAGAGACATCTATTGAAAATACCAACTTAATGCTCTACAGCTACTGAACAGACTCAGTCCTTGCTGGGCTTCTTTTGGGACCCCCTAGTCTTGAAGCCAGCATTGTCTAATAGTTTGAATGATGAACTAGGATTCAAATTCCTGCTCAGCCATTGTAGGGACCTGAGCAAGTCACACTCTCCCATCCTTAGAGGAAGGCAATGGCAAACCTGCACTAAACCTTAAGGATTATAGGACTGCCACACATCAGAGTCAACTTGAATGTACACAAGAACAATTCCTTCTCCCACAGTCTAACAGATTCGATTGAGTGAAATTTTGAGCCATATAAGAATAAGTGAGGTATTGTCGGATAATGTTGCATGTTACTAGTGTCACTGTATGTGGCTGTGCTACTGTGATTTCATTCAGAAGGTTTGACAGTTTTATTGTATTTTATTGAACAACTGGAGCCACAATTGTTTTTCCCCCCCAGTGATGCTGAATCTCCATTTGTACGTTTTGATATTCCATAAACCTTTTCTTTTTCTTTCTCTTCAATTCTACTGTCCCAGAGATTACCGCATCTATAATCCAACTTCTTCTTTTCAACCACAGTTATGCCTGGAATGTATGTTTTAATTGTATTGCCAGTTCGGATCTTAAAAGTCCAATAAGATTTTTAATTTATCATTTCCATTTTTTTCAGGCTTATGTTTTTTCCTCCAAGGAATACAAACCTTTATCCTGTGGCTGTTGTTTCTCAACTGTACATTTCCCAGCGAGATACTTTGTGGCAGATACATTTTTTGATCTAGAACAATAAATGAAAAGAAGTGGGAAAACTCTTAGGAATTTCTTTTGTAAATTCCTACTCTGTTCAGAAACTGGAGGGTAAGAGTCAAGGATTTATTTTTCATGATCTAGCCAAAGGAATACATCACCACAGTCCCCCAGTTTAGGATATACGAGAACACAACAGTAGAAATAAATCAACTTCTTATTCAAAAATTCAGAATAAGAAAACAACAAATGAACGAAACATTTTGCATGTTTGTTAACAGTTAATTTTCGTTACTATGTCTTTGTATTCTAGTAACAGAAAGTGTGGAGAAGGATATAATGTACTCCTTCCAACATTCAGCCCTTCCTCACAGGACTTATTTTCCAGTCATTTATCCATCTAGGGGGCAACACAGACAGACATAATAAGCCCGATTCTGGGCAGTTTAGAGGCATGGAGATCACATGCACGCCTTGAAGCTGCCTGGAAGCTGCCTCAACCCAGAAAGGCCACTCTGCAAAGGAGTGGTTAAAAACCACTTCTTTTCAGAGCGCCATCCAAGACCATGGCAGCAAAGCTGATTGGGGCCACACACGTCTGTTTGCCATGGCTCTGCAGTGAGCAGCTCTGGGGCGGCCCCAATCTGTCCTTTTTGGGCAGTCTGTTTTGCCCCTTTGTCATTCTTCTCAGAACCCACAAGCCAAGGGTTCCCTTGGAGGATTCCAATTAAATGGACAGAGACTCTTTGCTTCAGCTTCCATGTCTATGGAAAAAGATTTCTCTTTCTTCCTAGCCAGGCAGCAACACATACCCTGCAACTATCCTCACCTCTCTGGATTGGGACTGTGGTGTAGCATTTAAAGGAGCTTAACTACACATTCTTCTTTGAAACTCTTATCCAAATTGGGATTCCCAAGCCTCGATCCCAGTTTGGTGAAAAGTCTACCTATCTCCTCCAGTGGAAGGGTTTTTCCCAATACAAATTTCTAGGCACCATGATCCCAATCTGGATTGTTACTGGCACAGGACTGAAACAATGCATTAAAGCCTTCCTACACTGCAAAGGGGCCCAACCTGGACAAGGCATCTATGTGGGGAGAAGGAGGTCTGCTGCAAACGATGGGAGCTAGCATGAGGGTATGGGCATGTGAGTCAAACATACCTGCTGGTTCTTGCATTCTTCTAATCTCTGTGAGGTCTTCTGTAACAGCTGCCTGGCTGTAAGCTTCTCTGAGTCAGAAAGCAAGAGTGGGACAGGAAGAAAGAAAGCCAACAAACAGTGAATGGCTGTTGGCATGATTCCTGATCCTCTTTTTCATAAACAAATAGCTGGGTTCTAACTAAGTCTGGAGAACCAATGGAATAGAGAGAAAGCAGGCACAGCTACAGGACCAGTATGGAGGGAGCCACCTACCATTACCCAGTCAAGACAGGTAAATAATGTTGCTGTTGTTGGGGCTGCGTCTCCCTGGAGGTGGGGGTCTGGAAGGAAACAGGGAATGGGTGTTGCCTGCTCGAAAATTGTCCTTCTTGGGCAATAGTGGGGGCAGTCAGAGGATTCAGTTTATACCTTAGACAAATGTATAAACCTTCAACACAACCCCCACTGCAAGGCTCGACCCCTATGCTTCAGGAACACACACCCATATGGTGGTTCTGTTCTCCACTACTATATCTGGCTGTGGAGACTACACTGCATTTTACCAAACTACAATTTTAATTGTGTTAACCTTTGGCTAGGCATAATAAATTACAGACTTACATTACAGTATTACTTTCTCCTAATGTCCCCCACCCACCCTGCTTTAATCCTATTGTCTAAATCCTCCCTTATGCAACAACAAAAAAGTCTTGTTGTGCCATGGAGACTAACAGAGCATTTTAATGAAAATTTTCATAGCATATACTGTACATATATAGTCTACTTCCTCAATATCAAGCCGGGAGCAGACAATCCCCTTGCTCCTTTCCCAACCTTTTGAAGAAAAATATTATTGGCAAAATACAGCAGAAACCATTGGGGATTCCATGTTTGGCTGTGCTTCTTCTAAGCAGATATTGTGGCTGAAATCTCTCAATGTTTTTAGAGTGTCCACTTAAGTACTTTATGTAGAAATCATGGACTGGCCAAAATTGGGGGTGAGGGGGAGCAAATAGAATGGGGCCTGTGGGGTATTATGGTTTTCTTGCTTGTCTTCACCCATTCCAGTAAACTCTTTCCCAAACAGCTTTTTAAAAATAATGAGAATCTTCTAGAAGAGACCTGCTTATTGGTTTGTGACATTTCTTTCTCACTCTGCAAAGTGACATGCACATGAATAGAGCTAGGTAGTTAAAACAAAGTCAAGACAGCCAAATGGGAACATAAATTTACAATCCATCATTTACATTTTGGGAACTAGTGTCTATCAGCTACATAATACTGATTCCAAGATTCTAAGTTTAAAAGCTTCTGGCTGACCTGTGAAAAAAGAGGAAGTAACTGAATTTTACCTCCTTGCATTGCTCCCACTGACAGGGAAAGGCATATCTTCTTTAGAACTATCCAGAGTTTCTGCCACTGGAACAGACACCTCAGTTATCTGTCTTCTGTTTTCTAGAAAACACATGAAGGTCAGTTTCTGTTTACTTGAAGATAGCTAGATTGTATGAAAGTGATAAGCTACTCTGAGCACCAGTGTGTACTTAACAGAGTCAATGTGATGCAGTGGTTTGAGTATTGGACCAGGATTCTGGGAGTGACCAGCTGCAGAGGAAAGCAAAGGCAAATCTCCTCTGAACAAATCATGCCGCAAAGATCCTGTGACAGATTTGCCTTAGGATTTGAATGACTTGAATGTACAAAACAACAAACTTTGAGAACCTATTAAATGGAAAAGCAGCTAGATTTTTTAAAAATCAGAAAAACATTCTGTTAAAGAAGACAACAGCCATCAATATTATAAGAAATTATATTGCCTATTTGGAACATACCAGTTAAGTTTTCAGGTGGTGATGGAATTGGTGAAACTGGTGGAGACACAGAGATGAATGGGGATAATATTTCCTGTTTCGTCAGCAGCAACAGTTTTCCACGTGCTTCTGCACTCTGGCGATTCAACTCAGCTATTCGTTCATCCAAACTCTTTGGTAATTCCTTCACTTTGCTTATGGCTTGGCTATCTCTCTAGATGAGCATTTAAGAGGCACTTTTTATAAAGGCATGTTATAAAGGAAATGAATTTATTTAATTACTGAATGCTGCTGTTTAGAATATTCAACACATCTGATGTGCACAATTGTAGCAACAATGATCATGTTTACTTCTACAGTTTACTTTTAGGAACCTCATGCTGCTTAACATTACAAATGGCATGATGGACAACACAAGCTCCAGAAATACTATTTTCCAACAGGATTACAGTACTTCTTTCAGACAAAAGGCATTGCAATTGACACAATCTAATTATATTTTAACAAATTGTTAAATACACTATTGCATAAGAAATTACTATTCAAGGGGAAGGAGTTGTTTGCAAGGCCAGTGAATGTTTTCTTCATCCAAGGAGCCCTTGTCATAATGAATCCTACTTTGCACTCCTAAGAGAAAGAGAGAGGGGAAGGAGGAGGGAGAAAAACTGGGATTTTTGAGTTTACAAAGCACAGATCTCAGAAAGGATGCATTTTTTTTTAAAGAGGGAATAAGAAGAGAGAAAGCAAAAGGAAGCCCAATGCAAAGGATTGGAGCGGCTGCAGCAACCATGAAGGAAAAGGACTAGCCTTCTGAGGTTAACTCTGAAGTTGCCAAATGCTTATATGTGTATATTAAGCCTTTAAAATGAACTTTATGATTGCAGTTTGGGGTCAGACTAATAGCCACATGAGACCTTATAGAGAATGAATAATAATAATAATAATAATAATAATAATAATAATAATAATAATAATAAT
>NC_056523.1:227245074-227408482 GCF_019175285.1 Sceloporus undulatus
CTCCTTTTCAGCTAATCCTTCTCCAGGTTCATGTGATGTGCCACACTAGAGACAACATTCACCCTGACAACACTTCCTGTTCTGTAAACAAATCTTACTCAAGCAAGAAGTGCTGAATATTGTGGAACTAGCTAACCAAGGAGGAGGGAGGAGGAAACTACTTTTTGTACATGTGTGATCCTATAAACGATTTTCAGTAGCTCAGTTTGTGGTACCTTTTGGAAAGATATTTCTTGCTGGGCCCGCTGGCGTTACTTCTGCAATAAAGAAACTTGTTTTCCTTGACTCTGGTACCATTATTTCTGCTACATGGACTGAGAGGTGGCAATAGCCTGCTCTAACCGCCGTGCTGAGGAAGGGTCTGCGGCACTTGCGTCCCATTCTTGGCGCCACCAACTATTTGTCGGAAGAATGGGAGGATCCAGTGCCATGACTGCCTGAACGGCTACGTGTGTTAGGAGAACTGGACAACTGGAGAAGGAAGGGTGGAAGGGGGAACTGATCACTTCCCAATAATAGCCAGTGCCTGAGTATTCAGCAAAGGGCTGGGGAAACTGCTTGGCTCAGGTGAAAAGGCAGAGAGGTACAAAGGTGGGAGGTAGGGAAGTGTGAGTGCAGTGCTTGATGTGTGTCGACTGACTGGCTGCTGCGGTTCCTGGTCCAGACTGTTTGAGCATCTGGCTGCCCAGGCCAGTGATGAGAGAGTGGTGTTAATTCCTCTTGTGTTGGCCAAGTGGAGGCACCAAAAGGACTTTCTTTTTCCTGCCTTTCAGGAGTGAGTGGGAGCAGCATAATCCAAACTACAAGATGTTGGGCCCTTATCTGCCGGGAAACTACAGGAGTTTGATCTGCCATTTGGCTGGCATGCCTTCCTATGGTATAGGAAGCTCAAAGCCTAACCATCTTTCAACAATCATGTGGTCAGGAAAGCCTTGCTATAAGTGTATCTTAAATATAAAAATAAATATATAATGGTCTAAATCCCAATTATAGATATCACCTTTGGAAGTTTTTTCCATAAGTCTTAGATGGTCCAGATATGTGGCTAACATATAAGTATTTGCTGAGTATATAAAATGGAAATTTTAGATTAAAAGAGAAAGTAATTGGAGGAAGAAGGTTTTGCTATACAGGCGGCTCTCCATAACTATGGATTTGTTAATCCATGGATTCAACCATCCATGACACCATGAGTTACCACACCAATGCTAGGGATGCCACTGGTTGGAATTAACAAAACAATTTAAAGGAGAGTCATAATGGCCCTAGGTAGGTGACTAAAATCACTTTTTCTTACAAAGTGGATAGCTACGTACATGTGAGTTCCTGAGCACACACAAAAAGAGGCTATCCTTTTCAGAGGTAGAAAAATAACAGAAGAAACCCTGAGGTTAAATCCTTATTGAGGCTATGCTGGATTGGTCTGTGATACCTACCTGAGCTTCCATAGTTGATCCATCCTGCTTTGTGAAAGGTTGTTGCAAATTACTGCTTGTCTCCTGATGGTAGTGCTTGAATTTGCTTAGCTGAGATTTATTAAGTGAATTCTGGAGTGTTAGCTCAGCTATTTGCTGCTGCAGATCATCATTCTGTGTAGACATCATGATTGCACTAGGATTGATTCTCTCTGTGAAATCACCATCACCTTGTCCCAATTCTGCAGAGAAGGTGCTTACTAGTAGGTGGTCATATAAGTAAGGAGAATTCTGTAAAGGTTTGGTTGCAATAAGACTATCATCTCTCTGGACAAAAGGACTGACATCCTTCGGTACCACAAGTGACTGGTGTGAGGCAGAGTGCTCCTGTTTTTCATTTGGCTCTCTCTTAATGTAATCTATAGGAAAAAATTATAAATGAGACCAAATACTTCTGTATGTCATCATAAACCAAGACTACTTAAAAACGCTACCTAAAGGTGAGAGTGAATGGGCAGCATTCAAGGAGGGGTTACAATGCTAGCTCAAGTGAGAACATTTCCTTCTCTTTCTCTCTCTCTCTCAAAAATATGTATCTGAATACAAAATTAATATGTCTGTCATCAAGTCTAAATGATCCATTTTAAAATACTCTAAAGCAAACAATGGCTTTAAAATACTCTAAAGCAAACATACCACCAATAAGCGGTGTACCAGGGCTGATACTAGGGTTAGAGACCGTGTGGCAACCGCATGGTCCCTAACTCTATTACGTACGTATGGTATAACAATGGCGGCACCCTGTGTACACAGGCGCCGCCACTGTTACATAAGCACTGTGCGGCATCTGCACATTGCCGCACAGCGCTTATGTAACGAGTGCACCAGCGGAGCACTTGTTACGACGCCCCTGCAGCTTTAAAAGAACCCGCTTTTCTCTGGTTCTTTTTCCTCTGCAGGGAAGCCGTGCAGTTTGGCGGCTGTGCCTTCCCTCTGGAAGAAAACAGGTGCCGGCAGGCTGTCGTTTTTCAGTGATCTGTACTGCGCCAATGTGCCTTTTAGACTCATTTATTTAATCCTCAGGACCAAAGAGTATTTTCTAGACATATTCATTCAAATTTGCTTGAGAAAAATGGTTTAATAAATTCATTTGCTTGCTCCCTATAATTTAAATGCAACTTCACCAAATAAAAGTGTAAAGGAAACAATTTTGTTTGTTTTCTTATATGGTTAAGGTGACATCAGTTTATTTCTTTTTCAAGCCAAGCAGCTGGGAGAAATGACCAAGAAAGCTCCTCTTGTCAGCTGGATTGGCTAGGTCTAGCCACAAAGCCAAGATAATACTTTCTAGAGCTGAACAATATCCACAGTGCGTTTATGGCTTGACAAGAATGATTGAAAAATATTGAGAATGGATCCCCAAACTGTCATGCAATAAAAGTGGCTCTCTTACCGTCCTGAGCAAGAGGCGAGGCCTGGCTGCCTTTCTGCAGTGGTGGAGCTAACATGACAGCTGGTTGGAATATACCAGAAGATACCAAAGGCTTTGGATGGATTTTATCAGGAGGATGTAGCAACACTGCACTTTTCCTGGGAAGATCCGCATGCAAGAGTTCAGGCACAGCCATCTTTGCCCCAACACATTTTGAAATGGGGTTCTCTGCTGAGACAAATGACACAAATGTGCTGTATTAGAAACAAGAACATATGAAATAATAATAATAATAATAATAATAATAATAATAATAATAATAATAGTAGTAATGTTTATTTATATCCTGCCTTCCTCCCAGTACAGGGACTCAAGGCAGCTTACAAATCTAAAATAGTCCAAGTTAAAACACTATAAAACATGGAAAATACAAGTTTAAAAACAATTAAACAATTCAAACAATTAAAAACATTACATTATTAAAAATTAAAGTTTAAAACTCCAAAACAAAACAGCATCCCTGTCATGCTAAAACCTGGCGGCACAGAAACATCTTTACCTGCCACCGGAAGGACAGTGAGGGAGTTCCAAAGCTTGGGTGCAGCCAATGAGAAAGCACTCTCTCTTGTTCCCACCAAACGCACCTGAGAGGGTAATAGGACAGAGAGAAGGGTCTCTCCTGATGATCTCAATATTCTAGGGGGCTCGTACAGGGAGATACGGTCCTTCAAATAGCCTGGTCCCAAGCCATATAGGGCTTTATAGGTCAGAACCAGCACTTTGAATTGTGCCCAAAACCAGCCAATAGAGCTGTTGCAACAAAGGAGTTGTATGCTCCCTATAGCCAGCTCCAGATAACAGCTTGGCTGCAGCTCTTTGGATCAGCTGAAGGTTCTGAGCACTTTTGAAAGACAGTCCCACGTAGAGTGCATTACAGTAATCCAAATGGGATGTAACCAAGGAATGTACTACCGTGGCCAGGTCTGACTTCTCCAGGAACAAGAGCAGTCGACACATAAGATTTAGCTGTGCAAAGGCACTTCTGGTTACCACTGATACTTGGGCTTCTAGGCTCAGTGCTGAATCTAGGAGTAACCCCAAACTAAGAACCTGAGTTTTCAGAGGAAGTATAACCTCATCTAACACAAGCTGAATCCCTATTTCTGGATCTGTCTTTCGATTGACCAGGAGCACTTCTGCCTTGTCTGGATTAAGCTTCAATTTGTTTGCCCTCATCCATGCCTCATCCAGTCCATTACAGCAGACAGAAACAGCTTCCTTGGAATTAGGTGGAAAGGAATGATAGAGCTGGGTATCATCCGCATACAGGTGACACCTTACTCCAAAACTCTGGATGACCTCTCTCAGCACTTCTGCCTTGTCTGGATTAAGCTTCATGTACATGTTAAAAAGCATAGGGGACAGGACAGAGCCCTGTGGCCCCCACAGGCCAATGGCCAAGGAGTCAAACAGGTATCCCCCAGCACCACCTTCTGAGACTGCCCTTCCAGGAAAGAGCAGAGCCACTGTAGAACAGTACCCCCAAGCCCCATCCCAGAGAGGCAGCTCAGAAGAATACCATAGTCGATGATATCGAAAGCCGCTGAGAGGTCCAGCAAAACCAACAGGGATACACTCCCGCTGTCCATTTCTCTGTGTAGGTCATCCATCAAGGTGACCAAAGCTCTTTCTGTCCCATAACCAGGCCTAAAACCAGACTGACATGGATCTAGATAATCCATCTCATCCAGAAATGCCTGGAGTTGGGAAGCCACCACACACTCCAGCACCTTGCCCAAAAATGGAAGATTGAAGACTGGCCTGTAATTATCTAATACAGTAGGATCCAGGGAAGTTTTTTTCAAGAGGTCTTACCACAGCTTCATTTAGGTGTGTTGGGACCCTGCCTTGCCCATGCCACCAATCCTCCTCTGGCCTGTTTAATAAACCAGGATGGACAAGGGACTAGTATACATGTAGTAGATCTCACCTCTCCAAGGATCCTGTCCACATCATCAGGTTGCACCAACTAAAAGGTATCCATCAATACTGGACCAGCCAAGGTTACATTCACTGAACCTATATCAACTCTAGCATCTAAGTCAGAGTGAATCTGAGCGATTTTATCAACAAAATGGTGAGCAAATTCCTCACAGAGAGCTGTTGAGTAGCTTAAATTCTCCTCGGGACCAGATTGTAACAGATCCCTGACCATTCAAAACATCTTAGCTGAACAATTCTGTGCAGGCCCAATAGTTTTAGTCTACATCTTCAGGCAGATTTTAGACTGCTTTCGGTCAGATTCGGACTGAGTTTTCCGCCACTGTCACTCTAGTCTCTGTCTTGTTCGCTTCATTGCTGCCAGCTCCTTAGAGAACCAAGATGGTTCACGTCCAGATGGGATGCTTAGGAGTGATCGTGTCAACTGCCCTGGTCATTTCTCCATTCCAGAGATCAACCAGGGCTTGGACAGGACCACCTGCCCAGGCAGTAGGAAACTTCCCAAGAGCCATCAGGAATCCATCTGGATCCATAAGCCTCCTGGGGTGGACCATCTTAATGGGTCCCCCACCCCTGTAGGGGCTCTGAGTTCCAGAAAGTCTAAACCTGACCAGGAAATTATCTGTCCATGACAACGGAACAGTAGAAAGCTCCTCCCTTCCCAGATCACCATCATCTCCCCTGTATAGAACACAAGGTGTGTGCCCAGCAACATGAGTGGGGCCAGATACCACTTGGGACAGCCCATGATTGTCATAGCAGCCATGAAGCCTTGAGCTGCTTCTGACAGGGTAGCCTCAGCATGGATGATGAAGTATACAAAGTATAAAGTGAGCTCCTATATTAGAAGGAGAGTCGTGGCTTATTTTGTTGGTTTTAGTTATCAATTGGAATTCAGTAATAGATTTAATTTCTTCCTCTTCTTTTGTAGTCAGATTTTTAATTAACAAACTACTTTTTTTGTTTACCCTAAATCCTGCTAGGTTGCCAAAATTACTTAGAACTTCTAGTCTTTTGATAGTTTTTTTTTATTTTCCAAAATAATTACAAGATCATCAGAAAAAGCTTGAATTTTATACTTATCTTTAAGAATTTCTAAGCCTTGCATTTTATCATCATTTCTTCTCTTATCATTCAATGAACTGGCAGTTTGAGGGCCTGCCTCTGGTTTGGGATAAAGCCAGCTGTATGCAAGTAGCACCCTCCGCTCTTTAGAGTGAGCAATATTTCTCCAATGATACCTCTTTCTATGTCACCCTCCAATCCCACCTACACACAACGTAACTCCCCCTTCCCACTCTCTCCTCTCTTTCCAAGTTCAACAATCTACTTTCACACACTCCATCTAGGCCATAATTAACATCTACTGTTTGGGATTGTTACTCTGCATCTTACTTCCCTTTTAAAAATCTGAATTTCCCTGAAGGGGACTTCCGTTTATAGATGCTTCTTCATCCTGTCCTGCACCTGAGGCTGGTGGGAAGGAGGGACAAAAAATTAGGAGGAAGTGAAGAGAAGCTACTCATCTTCCCTTCCTTCCTGTCCTGTGGTGTACAGCTGCAGGGGAGTGGTACATGTTTCTGCCTATATCTGCTGGGCAACTGTGCTGCCAGGTAAACAGAGAGAGAACCCCCCTCTTTCACTGTCCCTGTAATTGTGCACCATTAGAGCTGCCACAGCTAGTAACAACCTGGAATAGCAGCACTCTCAACTGCTATACCAGTCACTTTCATTTCTTTCTTCTTCCCTTCCCACTGGAAGAGGTCATCCAGACTAGCCAAAATATCAGAAGATAATGGTTTTTATTCCTGTAATAACCACATTTGTTTTCAAGATCCAGATGACACATAGGTAATTACAGGATGTTTCCATCCTTTCCTTAGTCCTACAAGTAGAGTAAGTTTAAAAAAACAACTAATACCTTTTGGTCTTCAAGCCTTCTCTTTTTTATTCCTTTACTACTCTTTCTGCATCTCCTGCATGTTTTAAGTTCATAGAATCATAGAACCACAGACTTGGAAGAGACCACAAGGGCCATCCAGTCCCAACCCCCTGCCATGCAGGAAAGCTAAATCAACGCATCCCCAACAGATGGCCATCCAGCCTCTGTTTAAGGATCTCTAAAGAAGGAGACTCCACTACACTCTGAGGGAGTTTGTTCCACTGTCAAACAGCCCTTACTGTCAGGAAGTTGGATTTTCAGTGCTGTGTATGTGTCTCCTCACACACATACACATACCCACATGAGTGGAAAAGAAGATGGAGACTGCCCTGATTTCATAGAATCATAGAGTTGGAAGAGACAGCAAGGGCATCTAGTCCAACCCCCTGCCATGCAGAAAATCTAAATCAAAGCATCCCCAACAGATGGCCATCCAGCCTCTGTTTAAAGACCTCTAAGGAAGGAGACACCACTACACTCTGAGGGAGTTTGTTCCACTGTTGAACAGTCCTTACTGTCAGGAAGTTCCTCCTAATGTTGAGGTGGAATCTCTTTTCCTGGAGCTTGTATCCATTGCTCCGGGTCCTAGTCTCTGGAGCAGCAGAAAATACATTAGCTCCCTCCTCAATATGACATAAGTACCTTCAAGTATTTAAACAGGGCTATCATATCACCTCTTAACCTTCTCTTCTCCAGGCTAAACATCCCCAGCTCCCTAAGTCGTTCCTCATAGAGCATGGTTTCCAGTCTCTTCACCATTTTAGTCACCCTCCTTTGAGCACTATTACTTCCCTTGATCTAGACACTATACTTCCATTGATGCAGCCTAAAATCGCATTGGCCTTCTTAGCTGCCACATCACTGTTGACTCATGTTCAATTTGTGGTCTACTTGGACTCCCAGATCCCTTTCATTTTTCTCCACTGTTTCATAAAACTGCCATGGGGGGAAAGAATGTGATGTTTTGAAATACTTTTTAAACAACATGTTGGTGAGAGAGTTGTTTTAGCGGGAACTGAAGGCTGTTATTGGGATTGGGAGGTGATATCCTAAATGAACTGTATAAATGTTTCTGTTGTAAACTGCAACTTTACATCCGACAATGCTAAAGTCATAGCGTACCTGCTAAGGGAATGCTTTGATTGAGAGTTCCTGTATGGCAGGGGGGTTGGACTGAAACTGGATGGCCCTTGTGGTCTCTTCTAACTCTACGATTATATAATTCTTCTCTGTCCTGAGAAACATTCCAGTGAGCTCGTTATTGTCAGGGGGGAGCTGACTTAGCAGAGAACCTGACAGAGATGCAATAGGGAGAGGAAAAGGTGGAGTTCCCTGGTTAAAATGCTAGAAGACTCTTGTTGTGTGGGTGGGTTGGGGTGATCTCATTCAGCACAATAATTAATAAGGAAGACTACACCATGCATTATATTTATTTATTATTTTAAAAGAGTGTATGGAAGTGGAAACAGGAAGCAGCAGTCCATAGCAACATTGAATGTGGTTATTTAAACTGATAATAGTTGCCACTTTGGACAAGCTCTTTGTGAAGAGAGATGGAAGCCCCCTGCCCCTGGCACCTTAAATTATCTTCATTAAAAAATCAAGTATACACATTCTTCTCTTGCTAGCCTTCATATGTGGAAATTTTAGACTGGGAAAGATAACAATAGCAAAAGGTGGTCTGCTACAGGGACAGAAATACAAATATGTAGCAGTCTGATGGCTATGAATGTCATATAACAAGAAGTGCATCTGTGTCTTATATACTCAAATCCACAATCTCTGTAATAAGCATATAAAATAAATAAAACAAACATTTTCATAGTGTTCTATCCCTGTCATGTGTATTTCTGAGCTGGAACCAAAGAGAGGCTATATAGGATGCCATAACCACAATATTCAAAACTAAAAACCTGCATTATCTGATGCAGATAATGCAGGAATAAAAAGGAAAGAAATATGCAGAAATATGCCTTATGAAGATCCTTTGCATTATAAAGACAGTGTATAATTTGCATTAAACATACAGTTACATATACATAGGCCTGGATCATGAAGCTAGTGGATCATTCTATACCCTCACTGGACAAACCTTTGCTAGCTTAAAGTTTCCCACATCTGCAGATGGTTACTGGAAACAGTATGGCTGTATTCTCAGCTACAATGCATTATAGGGGATACTGTTCATTCAGAGAATCTCCTCAATACACCATGAACCCACCCACCAGTCTTTCTAGAGCCTACCTACAGAATTCATTAAAAAAAAAAATGAATGGTGCCACAACCTTTATTTTGAAGGGAAAACATTGTGGGGTACACCCTCCGGATCCATGCTGGATTCCTAGAGACCTCATAGCTGTTATTCTTTCCCACCCTACCCCACCCCATGGTCTTGAATGTAAATAGCCCCTTTGGTTTAAACAAGCTGGTGGAGTGCTTCAGTGCCTAGGTCAGGAACAGAGTGCAGGATTAGGGTCATCATTCTTCCGTTGATAGATTCACATTCCAAACCCACAACTAGTGCAACATGTAGCTTGGTCAATCCTTTGGAGTACCTATATGTATTTATGACCAGAAAAAAACTGTGCTATCTCACAACCTGACAGTTGTTGCTACAGCTCTTATATTTTAAAACTTACAAACCACAGAAATTATTTACATTTCCTCACATTCAGTGGATGACTCATACCTCTAGTGGCTTCTGGACTCCCGACTGAAAACTCCCCAGTCTCTCCATAATTTGTCATCCTGCCTGAATCAGTGACAGGAGGTACACTTGTGAATGACTGTTCGTCTTGTGCAACCAGGTTCTGCTGGAGTATATTCTAGAAGAAGAAAAGTAGTAAGAAATACACTTAATTTAGCATTTCTGTTTACCTACAAGTGGCAAATAATCAGCACAATGAGTATTTCCAGGCATTTTCCTGCATGCTTTGGATACAACATGCAGGCAAGCAAAAACATATTTTCTGTAGTGATGAGCATATAAAATAAATAAAATAAACATTTTCAAAGTGTTCTGCCACTGTCATGTGAATTTCTGAGCTGGAACCTGAGAGAGGCTATATAGAGTGCCATAACAATGAAAAAATGAATTCTTGAAAAGATGAGAGGATAAATGGCACAAATCCACCTCTTGTTCACCAAATCAAGTAATGTCTGGCAACAAACCCTGTTACCAAAATGCTATAGCCACCAGTCTATTCTATCAAAGGATTCAAACTATCCTGTCTATAAATACAATGGATCACTAAACAAAGATACATAACTGCTGCCATTAAATTCAAAATAGAAGTCAAGTCTAGATTACAGTTTAACAGTAATTCTGGACAGTACCTGCATAACAAGGTTTTCTTCTCTCATCAAAAGAACTTCAGCAGTTAGAGCATCAATGAGGGCTCTGTGTTCACTTAACTCCTTTTTAAGCTGCTCCCTGTTCCTTATTTCTTGCCGTACTTTTGTCTCAGTCTTTTAGGGATGGGGTAAGAGACGGGACATTAATAGAGGGATCCTTATTATTATGAAAACATGAGTTATCAAGGTTCAGCAGTATAAAACATTTAATAAAAGTCAGACCTCAGTCCCAGAGACAGTGCCCTTCTTCTTGCATCTGTGGCGATCAGGTCAAAATACCAAAGCAGAAAGAGCAAACAGAACAGTAGTAAAGCAATCATTTTAAGTCTGACATATTGTATACCCCAATGCATTTTTACTTTAGTTCTCATTTTTTTTTTTAATCACTTCGATTGTTTTCTCTCATTACACTATAGACGTTAAATAAAAATCTGTTGGGCTTTTTTTTTTTTTTTGGTCTTTCTATATTAAGCAGCATACAAAACTGCATAGAAATCATTCTTTTCTCAACTACATTTGCAGATTTGGTCAAGATGAAACCCTCATGTCCACAACTAAAGTTCATCCATCATCCTTTCACTCCAAGACACTCAATGAAAGGAAATAGCGCTGTGGCATTAATCTCTCTTCCACTCAGAGAATTAATGGAACATGGCACATTATAGTCAACAAAATTTGGCACTATATAACTTAGAGGTTTAAAACGTGTCTTGTGGTCAAGGTAAGGAGACCCTGATGAGTAAATAAGCCTGTTCTTGGCTCCTGGGCTACAAATAGTCCACTGGACATTAACAAGGAGACTGCGAGGCAGCTCATCCAAAACCAACCAGGCATTCTATATTTAGAATGAAAGAGGACATTCAACCAATGAACCTTTACTCAAGTTTTGTGACAAATTTCAAAATATTATTATTTTATTTATATATGTATTTATTTATTTATATATATATAAAATATGTTAATACCCCTCTAGTCCCCATTTTTGACATTAGCCTCTTGGCACGCATCACCTATTTCAGTTCATAATATCTAAACACAGTTACTATGTGTTTAACTATAGGAACATATACTAAAATAGCTGCCTTAAAGAAAGTATGCAATAGAAAGAATTCAAATTTCTAAAAGAAATTTATCCAGATTAAATGTTTTTCCTTCTGAAACTGAAAGGAAGCAACTTGAAACAAAATACTGAGCTGTTACAGCACCTTAAAACATGCATATTGTAGTCAGAAGAAGTACATTATTTTCCCCACCTCCTTCAAACAGCGCAACACATCCGACACAAAGGCTTCACCAGAGAGTGAGTAAATCCAGAAACGCCTTGGCTACTGTGTTACACATTGGATTTTATGCCCCATCCACCTCTCATATTCCTCCATTTCATGCTCCATATCATACATCCTTTGGTTCAGGTACTCTAGGCTGGAATTCCGGCCATTTGGACGGTTATGGAAGTAGAAGCAGTGCTCAAATTGATCTTCATCTGCCCAGCAGGCGTATGTACAGTTTGTTTTTTCTTCACTGAAATGAAAGCATTACAAAAATTAGCATCAACATTCATTTGTGTAAAACCAAACACTAAGATAAGGGATCAAAATACTTTCAATTTTTCAGATGAATTAAGGTGCTTAAAAAATACACTCACATGTTCCAATTTATGGAAATGACAAGTTAAGTGTTGCCTCACCATATCAACTACGAATACATTCTGACATGTAGCACTGACCAGCTTTCATGCTTCCATACAGTATTTTCTCTTGGCCTTCAACCTTTCTACCTGCAGGTAGGATGCACCATTGCAAGTGCAATCTCGGATATGTCAAACTTTGCCAAGGCAATGTTTACATTCTAGTATTTCTAATGTAATTGAAGGTTAACAAGAATCATAAAGCCCACTAGCTGATACTTGGAAACAATGACATTGCAAGGCATAGCTTTCGGAATATCATAAGGGACTATGAGGCTCTGGGTATGAAGCTGAAGAACCTGGATACACAAGTTGTCATTTCATCTCTTCTCCCAGTGACAGGGCAGGCCCAGGAAGGGTGAGAAGAACAGTGGAAGTGGAACAACTGGCTCTACAGATGGTGTCATCAGGAATAATTTGGCTTCTTGGGCCATGGTCGTGCGGTTTCATGAAGATGGACTTCTGGTAAGGGATGGGTTGCACCTGACAGCAGTTTTGCTAAGAGTCTGAAAGATCTGATCAGAAGGGCTTTAAACTGAGTTATGTGGGGGAGGAATAGTATTCTTGAGAGTAGAACACCAAGTGCTGGAGATAATAGCCAAATGTTATTCAGAGAACAAGGCAAATAGTACAAGAACCTATAATGGGTGCAAAAGAAAACCCAAACCTTTAAATAAACAGCTTGGGGAAATGATCTTAGATGTCTCTACACCAGGGGTAGGCAACCTTTTTGAGCCGGGGGCCGGTTGCTGTCCCTCAGGCGACTGGGGGCCGAAGCTGGGGGTGGAGCTTCGACCCCGGGCGGGGCCACATGCAGGGGTGGACTTCACCCTCTGGGGCGGGCCACATGCAGGGGGTGGAGCTTCCACCCTCCGGGGCGGGGCCGCATGCCGGGGGCAGAGCTTCCCCCTCTGGGGGCCAGCCTCCCCATTTTTGCTGGCCCCTGACGGGGCCCTAGGCCCCGTCAGAGAGCAGCAAAAAAGCTGGGGGGGGCTGCCAGCTGGAGACCCCCTGGAGGGCCCTGTGACGGCACCGGGCCTTCCAGAGGCCCCCAGCCGCCATGGGAGCCCGCCTGGAGGGCCCCAGAGACAGCAGCGGGCCCCGGAGGCCCCCTGCCGCCCTGGGAACCCTCCTGCAGGGCCCCAGAGACGGCAGCTGGCCTCGCAGAGGTCCCCTGCCGCCCTGGGAGCCCGCCTGAAGGGCCCCAGAGACGGCAGCGGGCCCCGCAGGGGCCCCCTGCCGCCCTGGAACCCTCCTGCAGGGCCCCAGAGACGGCAGCGGGCCCGCAGAGGCCCCCTGCCGCCCTGGGAACCCTCCTGCAGGGCCCCGAGACAGCAGCGGGCCCCACAGAGGCCCACTGCCGCCCTGGGAGCCCTCCTGCAGGGCCCCAGGGACGGCAGCGGGCCCGCAGAGGCCCCCTGCCGCCCTGGGAGCCTCCTTCAGGGCCCAGGGATGCAGCGGGCCCGCAGAGGCCCCTGCCGCCCGGGGACCCTCCTGCAGGGCCCAGCGACGGCAGCGGCCCTGGAGGCCCCATGCCGCCTGGGAGCCCGCCTGGAAGGTCCAGAGACGGCAGCGGGCCTCCCGAGGCCCCTGCGCCCTGGAGCCCTCCGCAGGGCCCGAGGACGGTAGCGGGCCTCCTAGAGCCCGCCGCTGTTACTGACGCTGCTGCGGCGGCCGCTCTGGGCGGCGCCATTTTGGGCGGCAAAATGGCGGCGCCCATAGCCCCAGAGGCCGCTATGGGCGCCGCCATTTTTCGCCCAAATGGCGGCGCCCAGAGCGGCGAAAAGCCGCGGCGGGTGGCCGCGGCGGGTGGCCGCGGCGGCAAGGCCGCGGGGCCGGCGGCCAGGCCTTCACGGTCCGCATCCGGCCCGCGGGCCGGAGGTTGCCTACCCCTGCTCTACACTAATGCCCAGAACAAGGAAATAAACAAGATTAACTTGAACTCTTAACACAGCAAAACAAATATGATAATAGGTAGAATGAATCTCATGACTGGAATGTATATAACCTATTTCAGAGAAATAGACCAAACAAGAAAGGAGGAACTATAGCATATATCAAGGATATTAAACCTGTAAGAGACCCATGACTTAAATCCTGGAAGCCAGGTTGAGAGCATTTGGGTAAAAATTAAGGGAGACATAAAACAACATGATATTATTGTAGGTCTACTACAGACCCCCCCCCCCCCCTCTCAAGCCAGACTGAGGATTTGGATGATGCCTTCCTAAAACAGATGATCACACTTTCAGAAAGGAGAGATGTAGTAGTAATGGGAGATTTCAACTACCCTGATATTTGCTGGAAGTCCAACTCTGGCAAGAATGAGGAGTTGGTACTTACTGTGAAGGTTTAATCTTGCATGACCCAGACTAATCTAATTTTGGGTAGAGATGACTGCTGAGTTATTCTCTACATGCCCACATACATACAGAAGTTCTAAAACTTTACAATTCTGCAGTTACATCTATTAATTCCTAACCCTCATCAGTTTCATTCCAAAGACTTTCACTAACCTGTACCCTTTGTACAAAGCTGCCAATCACCAATAGGGAGGGGGTGAATTGCTCCTCTGGGCCATCCAAGACTGAACCTTCACAACACTGGATGGCACAGATGAGCAACCCACTCACAGCCAGGATATACCCAACCTTCCCCCTACTGGGTAGAGATGACAGCCTTTATGCATTACACAACTGACTGTAAAAAAGTCCACTCAAATGCAGCCGTTGCTGATTTGTATTTGTCTATCCTATAGTGCCTTATGAATATGGAAGGCTCTTTTCACCCCACCACCTTGCAAACATCCTTTGTTTGCCTCTGGGCCAAATTTCAAATTAAAAAGATATTTTTTGCTCAATAGAAGCAAAGGTGTCTGAAAAGACAAGTGGCAGCTTTGCATGCAGGAGTTAAGCTAGGAGGTAAAAATCATCACATCCTTATATTAATGTGTTTTTGAGGAGAGCTAGTTTAAAAGCAGTACCAACCGTGCATAGATTTCCTACTTGAAATCCAAATTCAGTCTTGAACAGGCTGACGATGCCATCAATCGAACCAATTTTAAAAACATGATAGCTATTCATGACTTTCACATTACTATTCCTTGTGACCATTATTTCTACCAGAAAAGTGTCAAGAGTTAGCTGTTTCATCACGCATCCAAGTCTGAGTACTTGGTATCAAGGCGCATTGACTTTGAGGCTTGATCCAGATTGCTATATTTGAAATGCCCCAAATTTGTTGTTCATATAGATGAATACTTCCTGATTTAGGGAACATTCCCCATGTTGAATCTGTGCTTGCTTAAACACCCTTGCAAAAGGAGTGGAAAGTTTCACTAATCTGCCTTATTTCTTTTTTGTATTGAAGGCATAACCTGCTTTTTATAACTCTTTTCTATTAACACTTTATGTAATGCTTTCTCTCCAAAGAGAAAGAGACCTTCAAAAGATATGCTAGCCAAATTCAACCTTGACTTCTGATCTCCTTCAAACCATTCTTCCTCTGTCTCACTCTCTTCTAAGCGCATTTCTTC
The DNA here is from genome assembly GCF_019175285.1 of Sceloporus undulatus. Taxonomy (NCBI): domain Eukaryota; kingdom Metazoa; phylum Chordata; class Lepidosauria; order Squamata; family Phrynosomatidae; genus Sceloporus; species Sceloporus undulatus. The sequence goes on from NC_056523.1 coordinate 227,260,441, forward strand.
CCTGCAGTTTCCTTCTTGTGAAGTCGAAGGCTTTCATGGTCGGCACCCATAGGTTTTTATGGGTTTTTCAGGCTATGTGGCTGTGTTCTAGAAGAGTTTAGGAATAAACTCTTCTAGAACATGGCCACATAGCCCAAAAAACCTACAAAAAGCTTCCTTCTTCCTTCCTAGAACTTCTCTGTCCTGCTTATTTTTATGGGCCTCTCATAATTTTTTGTTCCTCCTTATCAGTCCAATTATTAGTTATATCTGATTGATTAGGTTGTAAATTCATTAAATTCAAATCGTTCTTATTCATTAAAATTAAACAAATTCATTTGAGTATACCAAATCATTAAACTGTAATTGCTTAAATTGGTTAATCCGTCTTCAGGCCCAAAGATGGTGTCATTATGTGTATATTATCGTGCAACTAACTTCCCTATGTACTCACTCTCTCATTAGGTCTTGCAAATTCCCATTTGAGTCATGATGTGCTTGAAGCCTGCTGCTCCCTATGAGGAGATGTGGCCACTGATTTATAGCTTTTCTGTCATTAACAGTTTTCAGTCATTGATTGGCTGGCTGATTGCCTTTGGTCTCCTTGTTAACGGCTGAGTCCTAGCGGTCCAGTGTTACATCCTGGTTGCTTGGAGACACAGCTGTGCTCCCACCTGTCTCCTGTTGTGCAACCTTCCTTCCCAACACTGCAAACTGAACGGTTGGTGTTTTCTGCACTCGCTCAACCAATTCTGTCCCTTTTCTGTCTTGCAAGTCTGGTTTGTTCAGTTTCTGACCACCTTCGCCTTTATTATACTCTTTATTATACCATCAGCTTTCTTTCCTGTCGTCACTAGTTTTATCTGTTGACTTGCGGTGCATGTAGAGACCCTTCTGATTCACGCTCACTAGCTGAAATAAATACCGGTCTTTAAAACGTTCTCAGAATTATTTTGATAGGTACGCTGGTTTATTAGTTACAGCCACAATATACTTGGTAGCAGTCAGAAACAAAGCATCTCTCACTACTTTCTCAGTGTATGGTTTCTTTCTTTTTTCTATCAGCACATGCAATTCGCCCTCATTCCGCCATTGATTTTTTAACGTTTCTGTGTATTTTGTATTTCCATTTATTCTGAAAGCAATAAGTTATTTCATGTGGAGACTAAACAATGTCTAACTGGCTTGGCAGGAAAAAAAACTGATGTGGAGGTGCAGAAGTTATTAGATATAACTGACAGAATTTTAAACCTGCTATCTACGTGGAGAATAACCCAGCTGTTAAATGGATTGCTCATCCATGCCAAACAGAGATTATAAGGTCCAACAAACTCCTCACTTGCTTTGCAGACAATTTCATTGCCCAGAAGGTGGAAGAGGCCATCAGGAGATCAGTTATTTTAGATTTGATCCCAACTAAGAGTGATGACTTGGTTAAGGGGTGGAAGTGGCAGGATCCTTAGGTGGAGTGAGCATGTCCTCCTGGATATTTCCATACGATGGAAAGGAGAAGCTATGTGCAGCCAGACATGCAGCTCCCTTCTGGTTAACAATTCAGTGGTAAAATAACGGTTTTGGAGTATAAAAGCTTTTTAGCATGATCTGATGTCCCTAACTGCCCGATCAAAGCATCTTGCAGCCAATCAAGATCCTCTTTGTGGTAAAAGGAGGAAGTCTATACTTGTGTATCTGTCATTTCCAGATGAGTAATATAGATAACCTCTTTCACATGATGAGACTGCCTGAATTCTGGAAAAACTAGGCTTCTACTGTTAACTGAAGATATACATCACATACTTCAGTCTCCAGGGGTTGTTGTTACATTCAAATCATGCCCTGTGATCAAGATTTCATCTTTAAAAGCTTCTAATCTGACCAATATTTTATGTAGGGATAGAGTCTGGTTCACATTCCATACACTGGCACCAAAGTCAGGATCCATTGAAAAATTCTTCCTTTCACAAAGAGATAATGTCTGTTTGGAACTTGTAGTCCATCTATAGTCTTAAAAGGCAATCACTGAGGAAATGTACCAAAATTCCTCTTGACTTAATGGAGCCTGAGGGATGGAAACATTTATCTATTCTGATGTGTGTAAGTAATAATGCAGAATTCTTTCTGTAATGTTGTTTTGTGGAAGAGCAAGATCTTTCTGTGTACTTTTCTTCTCCTAAATGGCATTCCAAAACTGGGTCAAGAAGTAATTTTGATGACATTCATTAAGTTTTGACTGAGTAGTAAAGTTACAAGTACTAAACACTCTGAACACTCTGTCTGGGTAGAAACAACAAGAACATATTCAATGTATCGATCCCCACAATCAATGTCCAGGTGCCCACTGCAAAAAGGCCACTGCCCTACAGGGACAGAGAAGCCTATGAAAAACAAACATGGGAGGAAAGGCATTCAGAACTGCATATAATGATGAAAGTGTCTTCCCCCGCTTGAGCAATGTCATGTTTAGATGGAATAGTTTATGCAAAGCATCCTATTTCATTTTTTGGAGAAGTTATTAACAACTGGAGAACGTAGCAAAACATCATTATATCAGGCTGCAAAATAAACTGCTGTCAATCTTGGTAATAAAAAAGTACACTGGTACCCCGGGATACGAACGCGCCGCGTTACGAATTTTTCGGGTTACGAAAAAAAAACATTTAATTAATTATTTCCGGGTTACGAAGGTTTCCCCGGGTTGCGAAAAAAAGCCGGCGCTATTTTAAATGGAGCCGCGGCGGAGCCGCGGCTTTTCCCCATTAGCGCCTATGGGGATTCGGCTAACGAAAGACTTCCGGGTTACGAAAATGGCGCCGGAACGAATTAATTTCGTAACCCGGGGGACGAGTGTAATCTCAAAGAGAGAATAGTCTTTACATATGATGTTAAAACAAACATTGGCCTGTTACAGACTGCCAAAATAAAGTTGCTTAGGGTCTCTTTGGAGGCATGCTATTTAAATGATGCATGCATCCTAAGAATCCGGAAGCTGCACCAAAGCTGCACTCCAGTGCTTAGGAATGGAGTGTGGCTTTGGCGCAAACTCCGGACTCTTAGGACCCATGCATTATTTAAACAGCATACCTCCAAAGAGACCCGAAGCAGCTTTATTTTGGCAGTCTGTAACAGGCCTTAATCACACTCAGGAATGAGTAATTTTGTTCTTTTCTTGATTTAGTTGTTCTTTCCTTACTGAAGGATTTTACTGATGGTTCCTTCTGCAAGAAACAGTAATGGCAGATCAGACTTCATGAGAGGGAAGCCCTCTTGTGGTAAAGTCAGATTTATTTATTTATTTATTCATTTATATGCCACCTCTCTCCCAGGGTGGGACCCAAGGCAGCTTCCAGAGATAATAAATTAAAAATATTTACAATAAAAACCTTGGGAGAAAGGCAGCATTTAAATGAAGTAAATCAATTAATCAGACTTTACCATAAAAACCCCCACATTAAACACTGTAAAATCATTTTAAAATCATACAAAGGTTAAAAACAGATAAAATATAGATCTAAATAAGGAGTTTCCCTGCTTAACCATTAAAAACGTGTTTAAATAAAAATGTCTTAACATGCTGGTGAAAAGAAAGCAGAGAGGGAGCCAGCCTAGCCTCCTCCAGAAGGGAATTCCAGAGGTTGGGAGCAGCCACTGAGAAGACCCTTTCTTGCATTCTCACCTGGAGAGTCTGTGATGGAGGCATGTCCAAGAGAAAGCCTTCCACTAAAGATTTTAACATTCCTACAGGGTCGTGTGGGGGGTCTTTCAAATACTCTGGACCAATGATGTGCAGGGCTTTATTGGTCATTAACAGCACTTTCAATTATGGCTGGTAACAAACCAGTAGCCAGTGAAGATATTTAAACAAGAGAATTCTATGCTGCCTATAAATGGTCTCAGTCAGCATTCAGGATACCATGTTTTGAACCTGCTGAAGTTTCCAAAGCATGTAATCAAGGCATGTGTAGACTGGTCTGATCTCTCAAAAAATGGGTGCAGCTGGTGCACTAGTTTTAACTGTGAATATGTGCTCCTGGCCACATATGGAAACCTGTGCATCCAGGCTCAGATCTGAGTCTAAAAGAACAGACAAGCTGCGAGCCTGAGATTTCAGGGGAAGTGTAACCTCATTCAGCACAGGCAAAGTCCCAATTCCCTGATCTATCTTACAACTAACCAGGAGCACCTCTGTCTTGTCTGGATTAAGTTTCAATTTGTTTGCCATCATCCAGTCCATTACTGATAACAGACGTTGGTCCAGTACAGAGACAGCTTTCTTAGAAGTGGGTGGAAAGAAGAGATAAGAGTTGGGTGTCATCAGCATACTGATGACACTGAACCCCAAAACTCTAAAAACGACCTTTCTCAATTGTTTCATGTAGACATTAAATAACATGGGACACAAAACAGAACCCTATGGGACTCCACAGACCAACAACCATGGAGTTAAACAAGAGTTTCTCAGCACCACCATCTGAGTTTACTCCAAGAAAGACCGAAACTACTACATAACAGCACCCCTAACTCCCATCTCAGAGAGGCATCCCAGGAGGATACCATGATTGATAGAATTGAAATCTGCCAAGAGATCCAGCAGGGTCTAGATATCTGTTTCATCCAGAACCTTGCCCAAGAATGGAATATTAGAGACTGGCTGATAATTATTCAGAATGGTGGGATCCAAGGAGGCCCTTTTCAGTAATGGTCTCACCACAGCCTCCTTCATGCAGGGTGGAATCTGCCCTTGCTGCAATGAGGCATTCACCACTCCCTTTATCCAGCGAAAGGGCCAATCCCCCTCTAGCTGCTTTCAGAAGCCAGAATGGGAAAGGGTCCAGTATGCATGTGGTGGCTCTCACTTCTCCTAGGATCCTGTCCTGTTTCCCAGGCTGCACAAATTGAAATAGATCCAATAATACAGGTGCCAAGATTACTTCCAATGGACCTGTCTCAGCTACAGCATCCAGGTCAGAGTGGATCTGAGAGATTTTGGCTGCAAAGTGTCTTGCAAATTCTTCACAGCACAATGGTCTATTTTCGTCTTGTGGGCATTATGAAGATGCAATGGTGGCAGAGAAGTACAGTTTATTTGTTGCCACCATAGCCATGGCATAGCACCATGTTCAGTCAGACTCACTCCAAGTCTTCCATCCTCATCACTCTAGTTCCGTTCCATCCATTTCATCACTGTCAGCTCCCTAGTAAACCAGGGGGCTCACTTGGCTCCACTTTGTGGGGCGGTAATCGTGTCCACTACCCTGGCCATTTCACTATTCCAGAGATCAGCCAGGGCTTCAACAGGATCACCAGCAAAGGCAACAGGACACTTCCAAGGGCCATCAATCCAACTGGATCCCTAAGTCTCTTGGGGCAAATCATCTTAATTGGGGCCCCACCCCTGCAGAGCCTCTGAGTCCCAGTGAGTCTAAATACTGCAAGTTAGTAATCAGTCCATGGCAACAGAACTACAGAAAGTTCCTCCACACACAGATCACTGTCATCCTGCCCAGAGCAGAAAATCAGGTCCAGAGTGTGACCTGCAAAATGGGTAGCCCCAGATATTACCTGGGAAAGTGTCATGGTTATTATGGGACTCATGAAATCCTGAATTGCTCCTGCCAGAGCAGTCTCCACATGGATGTTGAAGTCTTCCAATACAATTAGCAGAGGGGCTTGCTTTTAAAAACAATAACCCCGAGATCAACACAGCTAGCTCAGGAAGTGAAACTTTTGAGCAGCAGGGTGGGCAGTACACCAACAGAATCACTGTTCAGTCCTGGCCACCCACCTTTAAAAACACACATCCCAGCATATTATGGGATAGCTCACCTGGTAAGGGAGATGGAATCCCGATAGACCACTGAACCCTTCCTATGCCCCAGGCTTTGTCTGCAGCTGCACAGAGAACCAAAGTGGACAAAGCTTGGAGACACCAGCTATACAAGCCAGCTCTGCATGCTTGTTCAAGGAGAGTCCTGGATCATGGATGTTTTTCCATTCATCAACCTGGCACTGAGCAGCAGCATTCTTTTCAGCTTCATTTGCAGCTGGTACTGAGACTGTGCTGCCATTGTAGGTGATAAGAAGCTTCAGAGGGAAACTCCATCTATAAACACAACTCTTTCGAGACAGATGTGTAAGATTTAAAAGAGTCTAAGGTGACAAGTCTTAAGATTTCTATTTCGGGGGGGGGGGGGTCAGGCTGTGTGGTCATGTTCTGGAAGAGTTTATTCCTGGTTAGAATATCTATTCTCAGCCTATTCTATTCCATTTTAAAAATTATATTTCAGATGGGAAGGGCAGCTATGAAAGAACTAAAGTGTAAGATACTACAAAACTGAGCACTAAAGTTAGAATTGCCCAGTTCACGGTATTCAACATCACCATATACAGATGCAAAAGCTGGACAGAAAATCAACACATTCGAGATGTGATGCTGGAGAAAAATATTGAGGATACCATGGATGGTCAAAAAGACTAACAAATGGGTCCTTTACTGTCCCTGGAAGCCAAGGCTGTCATAGTTTGGCCACATCAAGAGTAGGCATGACTCATTAGAAAAGACAATAATTCTAGGAAAGGTAGGAGGCAGTAGAAAGAGAGAAAGAACATATACCAGATGGTTAACCTCAATCAGGGAGGTCTTGGGCCTGAATCTACAGACCATGAACAGAACAGTGGAAGATAGGAGATCTTGAAGATGTCTCATCTACAGGGGTGTCATGATCAGGGCCAACTTGAGGGCAAATAGCAACCACAACAGACAAGTATTTAAAAATAAGTTGTACTTTAGCCATGATGCTACTGCTGCCCCTCGCATCATACCTTTTGTTGATGTATGCTTTTGCTTCCGTCCTTTGCCATTCAGTACTTCATGTACAGCATATATGGTATCTGGAGTGTGCTCTTCATTTGGAAATCTTGAGTGGGCTCTCTTGACTACATTAGTAGCATTCAGGGCTAAATAAGAGGAAAAGGTTAGATACAATATATTTTAACAAGGATGAAATACTCCAATCATACTTAATGTTTATACAGTTTTTAAAAGCTATGTGCTTTGTTCAGTCTAGCAGTGACACACCAAAGCATCATTTCTGTTAGAGCAAGTCATACTACATACTGATTTCTTTGACTTTTTTCAAAGAGAATAAGAGAACCTGACTGTCCCTGTGACTGAAAACTTGCTGCTGGAGTCAAAAGTACATCTGCTTCCTCTGATGTTGAGACTGTAGATACTTGTTGCTTAGAAGCCTCTTCTTGGCAATTGACTACGCAGTCTTCTTCTTTTGGAAGGTGAAGCACTCTAAGGGCAAAGAGGCACAGCAAGTTAAGTATCTCTCTTCAAGTACTCTTTAATCTAGCTTTCTTACTGGCACAAACTAAGATTACCAAGAAATTAGGAGGGACACACATGCACAAAGATTGCTTCTTCTGTTACCTCTTCTCTCAGCCTGTCTGATGAAAGAAAGCAGAAGCAGCAGAGTAGCTTCAACTTGCCATCAAAGTCCCAGCAAAGCTCACAAAGCTTAAGCAGGGTCCCAAATTTGAAAGCTTTTTGCCACCACTTCTCCCGCACTGCCACATGCTCTGACCCCTTGCTCTAGTCAGTCAGTCTGTCCCAAATGGTGCCATTCTGAAGCAGAGAAGCAATGGCCTGCACCCAAGCCTCACAATACTTTCCCAACTGTCACTGCCACCACCAGTGAAAGATGCAGCTAAGGGAGTGAGCTCGTGTGGGCAGGCAAAGAGCTGGGGACACCACCACACTAAATGATCAGCAAATCTGCATTATGGTTTTAAGAAACCCTGAAAAGAAGTTTTATGCAACCCTCATCCCCACTACAGTCCTAAAGGCTGCTGATTCCCCTTGTCCCTCACCGCCCTCCTGCTGTCCCCTCTCACCGCCCCCAGATCTTTCCACCATCCTGTGGGGGGATCGTACTGTTCACTTTGAGAATCACTGAGGAGAAGGTTGGACCTAATGGCCCATAGGGCCCCTTCGAACGCTATGAGTCTACTTCTGGGCACAAGTCATAGAGAAGATTTCAAATACTATGGGCCAAAAATTAAGTTCTGCTCAAAATTATTTCTTCTTTCCATTTTTTACCAAGGAAACAAATCTTTAAAATATAAAGAAATAATTTCACTTCTACTCTTTGTTGCTTGCTCCTCAATAGCGAGAGGACAGAACTCCCAAAGCAATCTTAGTATTGTTGTATGGTGAAGTAAAATTTGGAATATGATCTTAATGGAAAAAAATTCTGGTATCACTTATACTAGAGCATTAAAGAGAGCTTTGAAGCATTCTTTCAGCGTCGGTATCCCTTTTTTAATGCATTAACGATAGCAAGAAGAAGATCAATCCGCCTCATTGGAGAGATTGTGTTCAATAATCTCTAGACTAAAAAAATAACCTGTCCAATGTAATACACATCTCAAATTTCCTCTAACCAGTAAAATACATGCAGATTTAATTTTGTTTTAATTTTTCTTTATTGATTTAAGTTGTTCACAATTCAATGATATGACAATAATATTTTTTTAAATTTCACTGACCTTAAAAAAATCCATTTGAGCCAGACTCAGACTAAACTCTATTGAAAGCAATACCCCTGCTCCATTTGGCCATGTCTATCTTAAGTTTATCTTAAGTACAGGAAGTTTTGGAGCTATCTCATTCACCAGTAGTCAAGAGTTGAGATCAACTCAACAACCATTAACAAACAACAACAACATTTATTTCAATGAATGTATTTTGAAAATTTAATTGTTCTGTTTATAACAAAACAACTTACAAGAGGAAAAAAACCACTATTTAAAATTCATCCAATCTTTGTAGGTGGGTGGGTGGGAGTGGAAGTAAAAGACAGCACTCTGATAATTCTCAAACATTTTCTTAACCAAGGACCTGATAAAATGCAACATTAAAAAACACCATGTCTAAAATATGGAGATGCACATTTTGAAGCCTAGTAAGCCACCTATCAGGGAGGCAATGCCAGAGCTGCAACACTGTCTTGGTTTCATTAACTGAGGAACCTAAGCTTCCATGGGAACAGAGTCTGTGGATCTGTTAACAGAACAGCAGATATAAGAGAAAACGTTCCTAGGACTCGGGGTTGGGTAACTGCGGAAGGCTATGGGCCTCATTAGCCCCACAGGAGACCCTGGAGGGCCACATCTTTTCACTGCACCCCCCCCCCCAAACAGCCTCCAAATGCCTACAGATGTCCTCTTGAATGGACATGGGGCATTTTCACCATATTTTTAGGCCACTCTGGGCCAGTTTGGCAGGCGTCATTTCCTGTTCACTTTTTAAAAAGGCTTCTCCTGGGCCTAAAACAGCTAGGAGGGGCGAGAAAGATGACAAAAACACCATCCGTACCCCCTAGAAGGCATTTGAGACAAATATATATTTAAACTCTCTAGAGGGACATGGGGGGGGCACAAAAATCACCTTAGGGGGCTGCCTTTCACCCACTGATATGTAACAGGTAGTAGAAAAGTTGAACAGCTGATTAACAAATTAAGTGTTAACTTTGACAATATACACTTAACTAAGGTATACAAGACATGGAGACAGACAAAGATACAGACTAACCTGTTTGTGTAAGTGCTTGATCTGGTGTTCGGATACACATCATCCACACCATTTGTCTTGCACACAAAAGAGCATTCTTCTGCTTCATTAAGAGCCTTCCAGAGAGAGAGAAAGACATAACATCTCGATGTATGGAACCAATTTCAACCAAAATAACTTTGCACAAACCTCTTATTGAGGTTGAAAAATGCCCTGGACTGATAAACCAGGGAGCACATGCACTCCAAGCATAGTTAAGGGAAGCACCATTTTGTACTTCTGGCCCTTCTGATTACACAGCAATAGGGGGCAGGAAGACAACTCCCAATTGCTCAGTGGTGGAAAGAGAAGGATCACAACAGTTCCAGAGCTTTTTAAAACATCTAACCTGCTCAAACTTCTTCTGAAAGCAAAGGAGATGATCAGCCTTACATAAGCATTATATGCACCTATCATAACTAGAATTACATATGTAACGGCAGTGAAATGAGCACTTAAAAAGTGTTTTTCTTCTGCTATCAGCTTTGTATTTACAAAGCAATTCTACACATCTGTATTTAGACGAAAGTCTCAATCTATGAACAAACAAGCCAGAATGATAAAATATGTTTATCTTGGACATTTTGTCTGCACATATCCTCTCTCAACTAGCACATGCACTGCTATTTCACGGTCACGCTTCACTAGTATGACTGATATGCCATAGCACCATCAAAGAATACAGTCTTAACTCAATTTCAGAGAGGTGCATCTTTTGGTCTATTTTTGTTTAGTAACACAGTTCACAAAGAAAATACATTACCTGAGGATCCATGACAGACTCATTAAGAATGGAGAGCTGTGTAGGAGGATCAGTCTTTTGTACAATGGGACCCTGAGAGGATTCCACATCATAATCAGGAGCTACTGTCACATTGGGAAAACCTAGGATACAGTTAAGGAAGAGCAAAATAAGCAAAATAAAGAACCACTGAAGCCTTCTAAACGACAGAAACAGTATTAGATGTTTTTCTTTTCTACAGTATCAGAATGCCCAAACAGCTCTTTGCTGCCTTTTTGCCTGATATCCAGCAAAAAGGAATAGTCTTTTTCATCAAAAGAAGAAACATTGTGGCATCTCAAAGACTAACCATTAAGTTAGTGGCTTCCTCACACCTCACAGTCCTTGACAAGAAGGAACTGGGGTGTAGGTGGGAGAGGAAGAAAAACATGTCAGACAGATTGAGAGACAATGAGAGAAGTAAATAATAGATAAATATTAAAAATATAAGAATCTTCACAGAATCAGAGCTGGAAGGGGCTGCAAAGGTCATCTTGTCCAACTTAGTGACATGCACTGAATACACAACTCAAGCACTCCCTAACAATGGCCACCAATCCTGTTAATGATTTCCAAAGGAGACTCCATTAAGGCAATCTATTCCACTGCTGAGCAGCAAGTTGTCTAGAATCCTATTTCTGGGAAGCCAATAAGCAGGATACAAAATCAACAACAGCTTAATGACTTTGAAACAGCACGTTAAATATGATCACCATGCTAGACACTGACAGACACTATGAATTTATCCTTGCTCCTCGTGTGTGTGTGTGTGTGTGTGTGAGAAGATGTAAAATTTGGACTTCCTAGTTTTTAATCTCTTTTCCCTTTCCCCTCTTTTCCTTTTTTAAATCTTTTTATATATAATATTTGGTAAATTTTAAATAGATTATTTTCCTCTTTTGATAATCTTTACAATGTATATAAATTTTGATTTGTGTGTGTGTGTGTGTTTGTGTGTATTTTGTGTATATTTACAGGTCTGGATAATTAATTTGCTGCCAATTAGTTTCCAGGCAAGATACAAAGTGTTGGTTATTACCTTTAAAACCCTACACAGTTTGGATCCAGGTTACCTACAGGATCGTCTCCTCCCATATAATCCACCCATATGGTCAGGTCCTCTGGCGGACATTTTACTCCAGTCAGCCAGGACTAGGTTGGCAACTCTCAGACAGATTACTTTTTCTTCAGCTGCCCCGAGAATGTGGAACGAGCTGCCAATAATTTTAAATTGTAAATTAAGGTGCTGAATTTTAAATGTAGACTGTTTTAAAGTGTGTATTTTTTATTTGTTCTTTTAAAGTGTTGCATGTTTTAATTAATGTGTTGATGTTGTTAATTGTTGATTTGTTGTTGTTCCTTGGTTCAATCCATGGGGAGAGAAGGGTGAGAGGATTAATAATAATAATAATAATAATAATAATAATAATAATTTATTTTGAAAGTAAAACTGAAATTACTTGTATTTCTGTATGTTGTTAAATGGAAAAAAAATCTCAATAATTAATTAATAATTATTAATAATTATTAATAATTAATATAATTAATGTGACTCCTGACATCCTTTGAAAACCAGTTAAGCTTGTGGCAGCAAATTTTATAGAGCATACTATATGTTAGGTAAAGGAACGTTGGTTCTTACCTGTTATACGTCCATTTCCAGCGGAGAAGGTTCGATCCTCCTTAGAATAGGGTTGCTCCTCCCATGAGCTCCTAGAAGCAGGGACATAATTAAAATAACAAAAGGACCCCCCTGCCTTCTCCTGGGGGGGGGCCGACCCAGGAAGTCCAGTTGTTATTCAGTCTAAGAAAATAGCAGGCTGAGGCCAGAGGCCAAACAATTGTTAATAAGAGCCCATCACTCCTGTGATCACCTGAGCAGTGAGCTCTTTTAGCTGGAGTATTGGCGAAAGAGGCAGCGCGCAACTCCCAGCATGACCTCGGGTGGGAAGGAGGATCGAACCTTCTTCGCTGAAAATGGACGTATAGCAGGTAAGAACCAACGTTCCTTTTCCCGGGAGAGAAGGTGAGATCCTCCTGAGAATTGGGACTTACCAAAGCCCTCCCTTATTCAGGGGAGGTGTGCTGTGAAGGGGAGACGGCGGAAGGACGCGCTGGGGCACCCTCCTGCCAAATGCAGCTTCAGCTGACTGGTAGAGGTCAAGCTTGTAGTGCCTGATGAAGGTAACGGGTGTCTTCCAAGTAGTGGCCCTGCAGATCTCAGCCAGGGGGGCTCTAATAGCCCAGGCTGCTGAGGTGGCTGAGCTCCTGGTAGAGTGAGCGACTACTCCTTCAGGAGGCAGAAGGTCCAGAGACTGTAGCAAGCCGCAGTGCACTCTCTGATCCATCTAGCCAGTGTCGAAGGAGACACCTTTCTTCCTTTCCTCGCTAATCTGTAAGAGACAAAGAAGGCCTCCGAGGATCGGAATGGTCTTGTCCTCTTGAGTTATATCTTGATTGATCTGCGGACATCAAAGGTATGCCAGTTCCTCTCTAGCTCAGTCGCCGGGCAAGGATAAAGGATGGCAAGATGACGTCTTGAGATGTGTGGAACAACGAATTGACCTTGGGTATGAAGGTGGGGTCCGTGCATAAGAGGATGGAGTCAAGTCTGAAGATGCAGAGGTCATCTTGAGCTGATAGGGCACAGAGCTCGGATACTCTGTGGCCTGAGGTGATGGCAGTCAAGAAGAGCACTTTCCACGACAGATGCTTGAGGGAGGCTCTTTCAGCGGCTCAAAGTGGTCTCTTAGGTGAGTGCCGGCCCAGGGCTCAAACTGGCGCGCTGCCTCGGAGTAGCCTGGGCTCAGGGTTGCAGCCACATGGGCTGCAAAGAAGCGGCGACCCCTGGAGGCCACGTAGGCCTGGAGCTCCCAACCCTGTCTGGGGGGGCAGAGGCTCCTTGTGAGGGGCAGCTCTTGGGGAGGCTTAAGCAGCAGTGGCTGCGAAGGGGCCTCCTTACTGAGAGGGCATGGCTGCAGGTGTCCCCAGGGCTGGCAAGGGCATAGTAGTGGTCACCCGGGCCCCCCTCCTCTGGCATGATGACGGGACTCCAGGGGCCCTCCGGATCCTCTCCCCCTCCCTGGAGGTTCCCCCTACGTCCATAGATGTGGGAGACCTCAAGAGCCAGGAAGGCTCTAAAGGCAGCAGCCCACTATGGTGGGAGATGGGAGTTTGCCTGGGGAGGGGTAGAAGGGGCCCCAAACTCATGGTGACCGGTGGGGCCCACAGTGCTCCATCTGTTGGCGCCTTGCCAGGCCCTATCCCAAGATGGGTCAGGCGGGGGCGCAGAGCCTCGGCAGCTGAGAGGGAAGATCCCTCCTCTGGCCAAGCTCCCTTGGGCTCCTCCAACCCCGGCTGAGAAGCCAGCTGCGCATCCGCCAGAGTCGGAGTGAGTGGCAGGAGCCCTCAGCTGCAGAAGGTTTCTTCATGGCAAAAAAAGGGGAAAAAAGGAATCCCAAAGGAAAAAAGTTTAAAAGGTGAGGTCGTTCTGAGGAACAAAGAAAGTCCACGTCCTGCCAGGAGCAAGGCAGGAAAAAAACTGGACTTCCTGGGTCACCCCTCCTATGAGGGGGCAGGGGGGTCCTTTTGTTATTTTAATTATGTCCTTGCCTCTAGGAGCTCATGGGATGAGCAACCCGATTCTAAGGAGGATCTAACCTTCTCCGCTGGGAAATACTGTATTTTGTCTGTTCTAAATACCTCTTAAATCGTTTTTAGATGACATTGAGCTGTACATTTATGAGAAAAACTTTTCTGTTTACTTTCTTTATACGATGTGTCATTTTATAAACTTACATCATATCTCCCATTGTAACTTTTTCATAACAGTTCAGCTTTTCTTCAGTGGGTAAGTATACTAGTTCATGATTTCCTGGTACGTGCAGGAGCATGGGTACATTAGAATACATTGACCAGAAATTTCTAGTACATTTCTAGTAATGTCTTAGGACCACTCTAACTGCCTCTAAATATTTTATCCCATTATCATCACATTAAAAGACACAAACCTAGCATTTCTCAGACATAACCTTCATGTTCCAATTCCTGAACAAAAACCAACAATATTAATGCTAATCCCCATTATTAGCTAGCAAACATTCACCTAAATGCCACTGAGGAGCATCTCCAAATAGGTCTTTCACCACAGCCATGGCTTGATCAGCTCTCTCCAAGACATCCTGCAGTTGGTACTGATTAGAGATAATCTAAACAGATTATTGTAGGAAAGAAAAATATTGTGTGTTTCATGCACTATGTTCTTAGTCCGATATAGAAAAATGTGTCACTGTGATAAATGTACAGATATTGATATTGATATGATCGCTTACAGTAAGAGCATCCTTTAAATGATACCTGTCATAATAGTTATGAGCAAATGCAGTGAGGAAGAGTAACCTTCTGTGCCTTTTCAGATGATATTAAACAACAGTTCTCCACATTTTATCATCATGTTATGCTATGTTTAGTTTCAAAACTGTAAGCTGCTTTCCATCTTTTTCTATGGTGTGTGGTGGAAAGGAAGGTGAGCATACAAACCTAAGATACAATCATTTGTGACCAGGGACGTAGCCAAGGGGGGGATCTTGGGGTCCGGACCCCCCCTTCCATTAGAAAAATGAATGGTATGTGCTGCTGCGCCGCTGCACCCAAGCCCCATTATAATGGTGGCACTTAGTCTGGACCCCTCCTTCCTAAAATCCTGGCTACGTCCCTGTTGCGACTGAACTAAGACAATGCATCGCAATGTATTAATCCCCTATAATCATACATATACCAATGGGTAGTCAAAATAACCCTAGGTCAACATGTCATTTCTCTCTCATATTTCTCTGTCTATAAAACAGTTTCTCTTTCTACCATCATTACTGGTGGTTAAAAACAGACAGACAGACAGACAGTATTTACAAGCAAAACAAAATGCCTCTTTACTACTTTGTTCCTATTGAGTTCTGCAACTGAGTTCAGCCTGTACAGATAGAAAGAGTCCCCCAGAAGCAGAAATGATAAATTGGGGTGGGAAACTGTTAGGGGTTGCATTAGCCCTCCAGGAGATCTGAATGGGCCACATTTCCCCCATCACATCCTTCCCACAAAAAACAAAAACAAAACAAAACAAAACAAAAAAACACATTTTTGCTCCCAAGTGCCATCTAAGGAGAAATTTTGCCAGAGTTTGGAGGAGGGTATTTTAGTCCCAGAAAAAAAAACTTTTTTTACAGCAAGAAGTGGCTGGGAGCCCACTTCCTGGACACTGAGAGCAAAAAAAGTGTTGTTGTGTTTAATTTTTTTAACCGCTCCCTCTCCCCAGAGTGCTGTAGAGGCTACAAGGCAGCTCACATTTTACTCACCCCTGGTCTAAGCAATAATGTCATCTGTTCACCATATATACAGGTAAGTACATAATCTGGCATTTGGTGCCCCTGCACCACACTCCACTACCCCTGGAAGAAAGCATCTTCTCCTGCAACCTGTGCATAAATCTCCTGGGCTGATGGAAGAAGAATGGATCACTAAAGCCTTCTTCCGCAAGCCTAACTGGCAGGAAACAGTTTCTTTTAATAGTTTGCACTTCCTCACTTGCTCTCCTTCTTCACAACAATGAAAATACATATTGTGAGTCTCTTAGCAGGTTGGTCACTTACGTGAGATTTTATACAAGCCTGAACCATCACATGTACCTACTCAAATGTATGTGTTTTCAGGCATAGAAAAAAAAACTGTAGTTCACTCAAGAGCCTTGCTTAGTAAAATTACCAAAAAAGGAAAAGTTGGGGAAGTACTGGACATATCATTATGCAGAGCTTCTTCCATTCTCTAGTGCAAGGTGGGCAACTGTGGAAGGTTTGGGGCTGCATTAGCCTCCCAGGAAACATTGGAAGGCTTCACACCCCCTGCAAGGATTTTTGCCCTCAAATGCCCTCTAGGGGACAAAAGAAGCATTTTTACCATTTTTTAACAGAAGGTGAACAGAAAGCACTTCCTTTTTCAAAAAAGGCATCTCTTGGGCCTAAATTGGTTTAAGATTGGCCTAAAACTGTGGTGGCGAACCTATGGCACACACGCCAGAGGTGGCATGAGAAACCATTTTTTGTGGCATGCGGAGGCTGGGGAAGCAGCTGAAGGAACGAGAGAGTGTGGGGTTAAAAGGAGGAGGAAAAGGCATGTGACTGTTCCTTTTCTTCTCCCTTTGCCCCTCCCAGGCCTACAGCTGTCTCCGGAGAGGCAGTTGAAGACCTGGGAGGGTGGGGGAAAGAAGTCCTGCCCTAGACGGCAGAAGCCCTGACCCAGAAGTCCCGCCCCCAGCACTGGGTAACACCTGGCGCTGGAAAACCTTTTAATTTGGGCACTGGGTCCCTAAAAGGGACCACCATCACTAGCCTAAAACATGGTGAAATACCCCAACACCCCTAGAGGATATTTGGGGGGAAAGGAATTGACACACACATTGGGGGCCGTGGGAGCCACACTTTGCCCACAAAGTGCATCCAACCAGAAGTTGTTGGGATTCAGTTCTCACCTGCCACAGCCAGCATGGCTAATGGGGGAAATGCTAAGAGTTATATTCTAGTTAGCATGTGGAAGGCCACACTTTACCTACCCATGCTCAACAGCACCACTGATCATGCCATTCTATCAGAGTCTAGAGCAACTGAAACCATTGAGATCAAGGCACAGAGGAAAATATTCTGTATTGGGGGGAAAGCGCTGGGAGAAAGGGGAGATATAAATGAAATTAAAATAAATAAATCACAGTCTTGTCAATTATGACACTGGAAACCTCCAAAATTATTTCTTACTTCTCTCATCAAAGCTATCTTCTTTTTCTCTACAGATTTTGGAGCGCTTGGCCTCAGCTTCTTCGATGTGCTCTTTAATAGTTTTTCTTGCAGTTCCAAGTGTACAAGGGCTTTGTTCTTTGACTTGTGCATCTCATGTCTTAGAGCCTGGACAAGTAGAGGAAATATTTTTAATGAATAGATGATCTAGCACAAAACAGTCAGATGAGTTCCTGCTTGTGTAGTTTCATACATCAGATTGTACACTACAATCAGCCATAAGGATTGCTAGCCTAGTATTTAGCATAAATACAATGTTAATCCAAAACTTTCCAACATTACTGAAAACTAAGTGTTTGCTGTTATGTGCCTTCAAGTAATTTTCAACTTATAGTGACCGTAAGGTGAACCTATCACAGAGTTTTCTTGGCAGATTCTTCAGAGGGGCTTTTGCCATTGCCATTCTCTGAGACTCAGAGAGTGTGATTTGCCCAAGGTCAACCAGTGAGTTTCCACAGACAAGCCAGGATTTGAAACCTGGTTTCCAGAGTCATAGTGCTACACTCAAACCACTACACCATGCTGGTAACTTTAAATAAAAGTGCAGGGCACCCCAATAACAAACACTGAGTTATTTTGATGTGCCCAGAATACAAAGAGTCTAGAAAGGGCCCAACAGTGATCTTAAAGGGCACATAAGCTAGGGCAGTGGCGGTGAACCTATGGCACGCATGCCAGAGATAGCACTCAGAGCCCTCCCTGTGGGCACACATGCTGTCGCCCTAGCACGCAGTTTGCCAGTTTCTTACTAGAAAGGCAGAGGAACGTGGCACTTTGCAATAAATAAGTGGGGTCTGGGTTGCAGTTTGGGCACTTGGTCTGTAAAAGGTTCGCCATCAATGAGCTAGGGCATTCTTTGAGACATTCCCAGCATGAACTGCATCACCGTCATCATAACATGGTGCTTTGCTATGACCTCTGACAATAATAATGATATTATGCCAATCTTCACATATTTGCAGTTTACCCTATCAGAGTTTGCTCTTCTCTTGATTCTTTTCCTCAGCCAAACTCCGATGTGTGAGAGAAAAGTACTACAAAGAGAAAGGTGTTGGGCATAATGAGAGTACAGGGTCTTTCGCTCACATACCCCTTTAGCATAAAAGGTTGGATCCCACCCTTTATTATATACGTGTGAAGCAGATCCAGACATAAGAATTTAGCTGCTTGCACATATAATTTGCCTTTACACAACAAAAATGGCTTCAGTATAAGTGCATCAAGGACAGATTACCAACTTACAATATCCTCAGGAGTTGCACGATGCACAGTGAGATCATGAATAGTGCTCTGCAATAAAACATATCACATGTAAGAACAGAAAGGGAAACTGATCCCAACAAACATATCTCTACAAATTTTTCTTTCACATCCCAACTTTGTTCAGATATCAGAGTTATGGGGTTGATGGGGCTGCAGCAAAATCTCATACTCTGTCCCCGCTTCCATGAGTAGACTCCACTTCCATTGTTGGTTTCACCACCTGGACTCCCTTCTTCTTGCTAATGGTTATCATTAATGAAGCATATATGGTTTCTCCATCCCATTTCTTTATTTAAAGGAGTTGCAAGCCTACTGCCATGTGTCAGTTGGACTGTATCTAACTGTATGAGTCCCCTAGCTTCCAAATTCCAAATTCATGAAGAACAATACTGTCTTTACAGGCAGGGAGAGCATGAGTTTTCCCCATAAGTAACCTTAAACACTGGAATTCCAGAATATTTGCTATGGGGAAATGCATATGTAGCTTTGAAATCTTTTACACTTCTTGTTTACATTATCAAAACAGTAACATGCATTTTAACTCTCTTTTAGGGGGATCATAGACATCTTAAATTAGTCATATTCTTACTTTTCCTATGTGCATAAGCAATCAAATATATTATATACTGGAACATCTTAGGAAACACCACCATATAGACTTAAACATTTTACATAACACCGACTTAATCATCTATTGAAGAGTTCTCTGCCTTTCTAGCAGGCATCTGTGGTGAAAATCACATATTCCCACATGCATCTCAAAACTGAGGCATCTGTTACACATCCCTATAGCAGGCATTTATCTAACAGCCTAACTGTCAGCAGCATTATCAGATGGGGTGAGCTCCCATCATGAGTCCCAGATTCAAAATATTGGCCTGATACAGACAGGCCAAAATAAAGCTACTTTGAGTCACTTTGGAGGTATGATGTTTCAATAATGCATGCGTCCTAAGAGTCTGGAAGCTGCACCAAAGCTGCACTCCAATACTTAGGACTGGAGTGTGGCTTTGGTGCAGCTTCTGGACTCTTAGGACGCATGGATCGTTGAAACACCATACCTCCAAAGTGACTCGAAGCAGCTTTATTTTTGCCTGTCTGTATAGGGCCACAGTGTTCTGCTATGACACTAAACCTTTGAATTTTTATTATTTTTTTAGCAACAAAAAGCTGCCGTATTAAAATCAGGAGTGCAAATTTTATTTTATTTTTATTTGGGATTCATGAAAACATATGAAAATACAACCAACAGTCTCAGAATCTCCATTTAAAGGGGCCAAGCTGGGAATTGAACCTTGGCCTCCAAAGTCTTGGTCCAGCAGTGCTCAAATCATGCTGCCATCCAGGTGCCTCTTTGAGGGAACATTGAAAAGAAAACGGCACCGCCTGCAGTCTCTGACACCGTGGGCATCTCTTTGTACGTGAAGAAAGGAAAAACTCTCCCTCAAAGTAGCGTTGGAGGCATCCAAGGGAATGATTTTCCCCCTCAGCATGGCACAACCCACACTCCAGTCTGAGGGAGTCCTGCAAAGTTGGAGAACCAAGCATTAAAAGCAGGCCCTCGGATGGCCTTCAACATTAGGAGGAACCTCCTGACAGTGTAACACACTCCCTCAGAGCATGGTGGAGTCCCATTCCTTGGAGGTCTTTAAACAGAGGCTGGATGGCTATCTGTCGGGGATGCTTTGATTTAGATTTCCTGCATGGCAGAATGGGGTTGGACTGGATGGCCCTTGCGGTCTCTTCCATCTCTACGATTCTAAGTTGGCAGCATGAGCTTTCATAGACTTCAGTCTACTTCCTCAGATCCTTTTGATATTATTATTATTATGATTTAGAATGTAGAAAGCATGAGCTTTCATAGACTTCAGTCTACTTCTTCAAATGCATTTATTGGAGCGGGAGTGAGAGACAGGGCTATATATGGAATAGGTATCTGAGGATGTCAATTCAAAATCCTTTGTGTATTGAAATGAAGTAGCAAATCCAGATTTAAAGTACGCTGATGACACCCGGATATATTTTCCCACGTCTCGGTCAACAGCTACGACTACAGATGGTGTCTCTCCTCTCAATGTCTTAAAGCGGCAATGGACTGGATGAGGAAAAACAGACTGAAACTGAACCCAGACAAAATGGAGGTACTCACAGTCAGAGCTCCTAATACAGGTTGCAAGCTGCAGGAAAAGAGATTTCACCTCAACATTAGGAGGAACTTCCTGACAGTAAGGGCTGTTCGACAGTGGAACACACTCCCTCGGAGTCTAGTGGAATCTCCCTCCTTGGAGGTCTTCAAACGGAGGCTGGATGGCCATCTGTCGGGGATGCTTTGATTTGGATTTCCTGCATGGCAGAATGGGGTTGGACTGGATGGCCCTTGTGGTCTCTTCCAACTCTATGATTCTAGGTATTGCGATACAACCACAGGCCCTTTAAAGACTGTGTTTGCACTCTGGAGATGCTCCTAGACTTGTTGCAACCTTTAAAGCCTAAGTTGACTTCTCCGCTCCCAGATTGCGTAATGCCCTGCCAGAGGAGACCCATCATATTATACCAGCTTAGACAGCTTTAAAAAGGCTGTCAAGATGGATCTCTTCTGGCAGGCCTTCCCTGAATAGAAAACCCGGCCACCAACCAACTGAATTATTGTCCCTTTGAATATGCTATAGCCCTATTCAATCGCTCTTGTTTATTTTAATGCATGCTTTTAATAGTTGTTTAATGTGATGTTTTAGGGGAGGGTGGGGATTATTGGGACATGGGGGATTGTATGTGTCTAAACTGCCTTGATTGCCATGTGCAGAGAGGTGGGATATAAATAAAGTTTTGTTATTAATTATAATAATTTGTTTTATTTATATACCGCTATTCCAAAGATCACAGCGGTGAACAGCAAGTAAGCTAATTAGCAAGTAAGCTAATTTGCCCCCAGCAGTCTGGGTATTCATTTTAGCGACATCCTGGGAAGGATGCAAACCAGAGTCGAGCTTGGGCCCTTTTGCTGGTCTTGAACTCGCAACCTTGTGGTTTTGAGTGAATGGCTGCAGTACAAGCATTTAACCACTGCGCCACCAAGTTTTGTTATTTCATTTATTAAAGGGTTTTGAATTCGCATTGGCATTTTCACACACCAATGGCATATATATATATATATATATAGCTTTGTCTCTGGCTTCCACTCCACCAAATGCATCTGAGGAAGTAGATTGGAGACTTCTAGGGAAGCTCCTGCTGCCCACTTCTTTCTTTCTTTTAGTGAGCCTCAAAGGTGCCACAACTTGTTGCCATAACTGTCCACTAAAACCCGGGACAAGAATGTAGGGCAAAATCGAGACCGAACTGTAGGACAACTGCAGGACAAAACTCAGCCCAAAATGTAGGATGTTTAAGAAAAAGGGAGGACCTTAAACGTCCTACATTTTGGGCTGAGTTTTGTCCTGCAGTTGTCCTACAGTTTGGTCTCGAATTCGTCCTACATTTTGTCCCTGGTAATAGTGGACAATTATGGCAACCCATTAATGCAGACGAAGAGGGCTGGCTCTGTGTTCGAATCCTCCCACTTCATGGGAGTTTAAGAAGGGCTGTTTGGGGCTGCAAAATGGCGCCTTCCCATTTCCGTTTCCCTTTGCTGCAGCGTTTCTTGGCGACTCCGAGTTCCCCCCTTGCGACCTCCTGCTCCTCCTGGGCTTCACTCACGTCCCACTCCTGCCTGGCCGGGCTGGGCTTCTTCCTGCCGGCCTTGGGCGGCCTCCTGGAGGCTCCTCCGAGGAAGCAGTTCCGCCTCAGCAGCGACATGGCTCCGAGGAGGAGGGAGAGACTAGTAGTAGGGGCCGCTCAGCCAGGCCCCGCAGCGCCGCTCAAAAGCCCCGCCGCTGCCGCCCCTTAGTCCCGCCCTGGCGCCCGTTGCCCAGGGAACCCCGCCCAGGCCTAGTTGGGGCCTAGGCCTAGTTGGGCCTCAAGCGCCTGGAGGGAGGGACGGGGCTTGTGTGTACACTGAGGGAATGGGAATATTGCCTCATTATTGGAAGAGAGAGACCACAAGGGCATCCAGTCCAACCCCATTCTGCCATGCAGGAACTCTCAGTCAAAGCATAACCAAAGACAGATGGCCATCCAGCCTCTGCTTAAAGGCCTCTAAGGAGGGAGACTCCATTACACTCCATTGAGGGAGTGTCTTCCACTGTCGAACAGCCCTCACTGTCAGGAAGTTCCTCCTAATGTTGAGCTGGAATCTCTTTTCCTGCAGCTTGCATTCATTGCTCCAGGTCCTGTTCTCTGAAGCAGCAGAAAAGAAGCTCGCTCCCAATTGGAGGCCAAGGTTCAATTCCCAGCTTGGCCATGATGAAACCCACTGGGTGTCCTTTGGCAAGAAGTCACACTCTCTCAGCCTCCTCAGGGGAAGGCAATGGCAAACCTCCTCTGGACAAACCTTGCCAAGAAATAAGTTTTTGTGGCTTTTTCGAGCTATGTGGCCATGTTCTAGAAGAGTTTCTTTCTGACATTTCGCCAGCATCTGTGGCTGGCATCTTCAGAGAATGCTTGCCTGGAAAAAGTTGGGTGTATATATACTGTGTGAGCCTGTGTGAGTATGTATGTATGTGTGTGTGTATATACATACATACATACACCCAACTTTTTCCAGGCAAGCATCTTTTGAAGATGCCAGCCACAGATGCTGGCGAAACGTCAGGGAGAAACTCTTCTAGAACATGGCCACATAGCCACAAAAACCACAAAAAACTATGGATGCCGGCCATGAAAGCCTTGGACTTGCCAAGAAAGCTCCATGATAAAGCTCACCATAAATCAGAAGGCACATTACAACAACAATAAAATAGGAGCTGGAACTGGAGCCCATTGACTGGACAATTTTAGTGCTACTGTTCCACTCATAACTGCCACAGCTGCATCCTATGCAATTAAGAGGTGTGTAGTTTGGCCAGTGCGGCATTGTGGTTTGAGTGTTGGACTACGACTCTGGAGACCAGGGTTTGATTCTCAACTCAGCCATGAAACCCACTGGGCGACCTTTGGCAAGTCTCATACTCTCAGCCTCCTCAGGGGAAGGCAATGGTAAACCTCTGGACAAACCTTGCCAAGGAAACCCCATGATAACCTTACTTTTGGGTTGTCATAAGTCAGAAATGACTTGAAGGCGCAGAAGAAGACAGTGAGACTTCCTTCCTGTGTACCATTATATACAAGGGAGTATTATTATTATTATTACTACTACTACTACAGTGGCCCTTGGTTTCCACTGAGGTTTGGTTCCACGACACACACACATACACACCGGTGCGTACTAAAATCTGTGGATGCTCAAGTCCCATTATATACAATTACAACAGCATTACAACAACAGCAAAATAGGAACTGCAAATGGAGCCCATTGACTCTGGACAATTTTAGTGCTACTATTCCACTCTTCGGCCAGTGTGACATAGTGGTTTGAGTGTTGGACTACGACTCTGGAGACTACCAGGGTTCAAATCCCAGCTCAGCCATAAAACTCACTGGGTGTCAAGTCACATACTCTCAGCTTCAGGGGAAGGCAAGGGCAAACCCCCTCTGAATAAATCTTGCCATGAAAAACCCAGGATAGGGTCACCTTAGAATCACCACAAGTCAGAAACATCTTGAAGGCACACAACACGCACATGACAGGCATATTACAGGACCAAGAAGATATAAAAACACAGCAGAAGTAATACACAAAAGAGTTATATAAAAGAGATGAAAAAATGAAGGATGCATGGATTGAAGAACCGGACGAGGATTAACCCCAAATTTGATTCCCAGCTCAACCATAAAAAGCTACTGCGTAACCTTGGACAAGTCACTCTTTCAGCCTCCTCTGGAGAAGGTAATGGCAACCCCTCACTGAAGGAACTTGTCAAGAAAACCCTGTGATAAGGATTGCCATAAGTTGGAATCTACTTGAAGGCACACAACACACACGCATACAGAGGACATAGTACAGACACACCACATGACCAAGAAGATACAAAGACAGTGGAAGCAATACACAGAAGAACTATATAAAAGGCATGAAAAAGTGAAGGACATGGAATGAAAAAGCATACAAAGATGAGCCCCAAATTCTAGAAAGTGAGGTGGAAGCTACAATAAGAGAATGAGAATAAATCACTGGGAATGGAGGATATTCCATTCAAACTGCTACAATTCACATGGATAGAATCAACTCAAGTGTTAACTGAAATAGTTGTACCAACAAATGGGAAACAAAATGATGCCCAACAGACTAAAAATGGGCACTCTACATCCCTGTCCACAAAAAAAGAGACACGACACTGCAACGCATGTAGGACCATAGCATTAATTTCCCATGCAAGCAAAATTATGCTCACAATTCTGCAACACAAACATCAGTCATACATGGAGAGAGAAATTCCAGAGGTCCAAACAGGGTTCAGGAAAGGAGGCACTAAGGGCCATATTGCAAACATACAATGGCTAATGGAGCACACCATGGAATTCCAAAGGAAAATCAGCATGTGTTTTATAGACTACAGCAAAGCCTTTGACTGCATAGATCATGGAAAGCTATGGAATGCTCTTAAAGAAATTGGAGTGCCACTACATGTGATAGTCTTGAGAGAAATGTGTACTTGGGACAAGAGGCTACTGTTAGAATTTGAAGAAACAAAAATGGTTTCCAATTGGCAAGAGGGTCAGGCAAGGCTATTACCCCATTTCTTCAACTTATATGCAGAAAACATCATAAGCAGATTTAGATCCAAAAGGAGGAGGAGTGAAGATAGGAGGAAGGAACATCAATAATCGGAGATATGCAGGTGGTGCCATACTACTAGTGGCAAACAGCAAGGACTTGGGACAATTACTAAATCAAAGAAGAAAGTGCAAAGGCATGCTTAATGCTGAACACTAAGAAAAATATAGCAGCCATGGAGGATCAACTTAAATTCAACTTAGGTAACAAGGAAATCAAAATAGTTATAGATTTCCCATACCTTGGATCAAATATTGACCAAAATGGAGACTGTAGTCAAGAAGTCAGAAGAAGATTAGGAGTGAGGAGGGCAGCCATGAAAGAACTAGAAAAGATCCTAAATGGTAAATTGAGCATTAAAGTTAGAATCATCAAAACCATTGTATTCCCCATCACCAGATACAGATGTCAGACCTGGACAGTTAAGAAAGAAGATATGAAGAAAGTCAATTCATCTGACATGTGGTACTGGAGAAGTGTGCTGAGGATACCATGGACAGCCAAGAAGACAAACAAATGGGGTCCATTAACAGATCAAGCCAGAACTCCCCCTGGAAGCGAAGGGCCCATACAGACAGGCCAAAATAAAGCTGCTTTGGGTCACTTTGGAGGTATGCTGTTTAAATTACACATAGAATCATAGAATCGTAGAGTTGGAAGAGACCACTAGGGCCATCCAGTCCAACCCCCTGCCATGCAGGAAATCCAAATCAAAGCATCCCTGACAGATGGCCATCCAGCCTCTGTTTAAAGACCTCCAAGGAAGGAGACTCTATCACCCTCCGAGGGAGTGCATTCCATTGTCGAACAGCCCTTACTGTCAGGAAGTTCCTCCTAATGTTCAGGTGGAATCTCTTTTCCTGTAGCTTGCATCCATTGTTCCGAGTCCTGTTCTCTGGAGCAGCAGAAAACAAGCTTGCTCTCTCTTCAATATGACATCCCTTCAAATATTTAAACAGGGCGATCATATCACCTCTTAACCTTCTTTTCTCCAGGCTAAACATGCATCTTAAGAGGCCAGAAGCTGCACCAAAGCTGCGCTCCAGTCCTTTAAACAGCATACCTCTAACATGACCCAAAGCAGCTTTATTGTGGCCTGTTTGTATGGGCTTCAAGATTATAAAATTGAGGCTGTTGTAGTTTGGCCACATCATGAGAAGGCACGAATCATTAACATTAATGCTGGGAAAGGTATCGGGTAGCAGAAAGAGAGGAAGACCACACACAAGATGGATAGGCTCAATCAGGGAGGTCAGAGGCATGGGTTTACATGACCTAAGCAGAGAAGTGAAGGACAAGAGGTCTTGGAGGTGTCTCATCCACAGGGCTGCCATGAGTTGGGATTGACTTGAAGGCAATTAACAACAATAGACTTGAATTACATCCCTCCTTTCTCACAGACGTGGGACTCAGAGGGATCTCATAAAATTACGAAAAGGCAAATAAAGACACAGTAAGCTACAATATTAAACCACAATTTAAGAAATATGTTAAAGCACAACTGAATTAAGAACAACACAAGTAAAATAATTAAAACCTATGAGCCTTTACAGATTGGCCTGAAAGACTGGCCTGGAGGCAGAGTCGGGGTGCAGCATTCTGACAACGTATGCCTGACTCCACCCCACCCCCAGGGCACTCTGATGCTGCATGCTGCTCCAGACGCCACATGGTATTATTATTTTATTTATTTATTTATTTATTTTATGGTATTTATACCCCGCCCTTCAGCCCTAAAGGCTATCAGAGCGGCTTACAATTATTATTTTTAATTAGCCGGTTCCCTGCCCTCTGGCTTACAATCTAAAAGACACGACACAAAAGGAGAAGGGAATGGTGGTGGGAAAGAGAGTGTACCTCCAGCGCTGCGTTTAGATGACACAGCGCCAAAGGGGCACTATACAGTCGTGCCACCGCAGCTATGGCGCCCTCGGAAAGCTGGATTGGGGCTGCGGCATGAGGTTGTCACGGCCCGATCCAGTACGAAAAGGGGCGGTCTGTAGAGTCCGTAAGAAGCACAACGTCTATCTGTTTAATGCTTTGTCCTTCCCAATCAGTCAGCTGCTGGAGGCCTACCTGAACAGGAAATCTATCTACTGGCAGAGTCATCATGGAGGGCAACATCTAGTTCCCTTGCAAGACACTTTGGAAGTCCGATGAGGAAGGCCTTTTCCTGCATCTTCAGCAAAGGGGTCTCTGATGGTGGTGGGACCAAGGGTGTATCCACACTGCAGGAATAAAGTAATTTGACACCTCTATAACTGCTGTGACTCTATGCTACAGAATCCTGGGATTTTTTAGTTTGGTGAGGCAGGGGTGTCACTGTGGGGATCCAGGCTACACCAGGTGACACCTTAAAGAGGAAAGTGACACAACTGCTCCCCAAAACATCTGCCTTTGGTCAGAAACAGGTTGTGGTGTTCACCTGTGTCCATTTGAAATACTGAAGAGATGGGGTAATTGGAGTGAGGTTCAGTGGGAGGAGAAAGGAGTGGCCCATAAAAAATATTTTTAAATTTTCATTAAAACCACGACATCTTACCAAATTTCCACTTTAACCACAAGAATCTATGAATATGTAAATACATTTAGCCTGTGTGTATAATACTGCAGTTTAAAGGTATCATTTTAATTTTTGCTAGTTGTTTATGTCACAACTATGGTCATTACATTCAGTGATATATGGAATTACAATTTATGAGTAACATTAGTACAAAAACCATTTTTAAGGATTTTGTATGGTGTGTTATAGGAAGAGGAGGTCAGTGAGAGGGTGACACCCTGAGTTACCACACCGGCTGATGCCACTGTGGTGCAGCATCAGAGTTCTCTGAGAGACCTCAAACTACAGATTCAAGGATTCCACATTGCCTGACAGTGGCTGCATCTGAAAGATGCAGCTCCACAAGATGGAGCCACGAGAGTTAAAGTGGTGTCAAACTACAACATGAATGTGTCCTTAGAGAACGGCCTCCCCACAGATCTCAGACTGGTTTCTATCTTTAACAAAATTTCGTGTCTAGTGCACCACTAAGGGCCTAAATACCCTGAAGATCCTGTCCAAAGCAGGGTCAGCCCTGATTAGTCCTTGG
The DNA here is from genome assembly GCF_019175285.1 of Sceloporus undulatus. Taxonomy (NCBI): domain Eukaryota; kingdom Metazoa; phylum Chordata; class Lepidosauria; order Squamata; family Phrynosomatidae; genus Sceloporus; species Sceloporus undulatus. Next base: position 227,288,759 of record NC_056523.1, read on the forward strand.
ATGGTAGTCTGCCAATCCATACCAAGTGCTACACTTCATAGGAAAAAACTGGCAAAACCTCTGAGGATTCCTTGCCCAAGAAAATCTTGTGAAATTCATGGGGCCGCCATGCACCAAAAGTTGACTCAAAAGCACATATACAGAGTGCAGAAGCATCATGTGGATTTCAATACTAAAACTTCTTGATATGATGCAGAATGTGTGACATTTTTCTGTCTTTTTATATGGAAGTGGTATTATTCAGAACTATGGCTGTATCCAAACTGCAGAAATAATCTAGTTTGGTACTACTTCCCTGACTAAATGCTATGGAATTCTGGTAACTTGTTTTGTGAGATATTCGGTCATCTGCAAAATCCACCTGGTGCCCTTCTGCATTGCCTCCACACTCACAGCAGAGGGTCAGGAGCCAGTTCTAGTGCAGAAGTGGCGTGGGATTATTTCTCCGCTATTTAAGATGGCCAGAACTATAATAACTCTTTTGACAGTTACCATTGTGCTACACGTGATCCTTTGCCAAGTTACAACTGTAATGTCATTATAGCTCCCTTACTGAAGAAGGAGTTGCTGAAAATATTGGTTGGACTGTAGCTGAATACTGCTGCCTGAAAAATGAAGATGTGGCCTGAGAGCAATAACATTTACATTTCTATATCACTTTAAAGTGCTGATCTCTCTCTAAGCAGTTTACAATGTTTTTCAGCCAATTGCCCCCAACAAGTTGGGTACTAATTTTACCAACCTACAAAAGGATGGAAGGCTCTCAACCTTAGAATCGCAGTAATCGAACTCAGAACCTTGTGGTCGCAGTACTGGTATATCCAATCTCAGACTTTGTTGGCTCTCTAGACATGTACTTCATGGTAGAGTCAAACCAGCAAAGAGTCCTGTGTAGGCTGACCACAGGTGCTATTTTAAATGTGACAGTACTGTTCCCCCCCCCATATTTCCAGACTTCTTCCATTTTAATATAAATGTCAATTTTGTCCTGTTATATTGCGAAAATGGTTTGAAGATCCCTGTTTGAAATTGTGGTTGTAAAAAAAATGGTGTCATAGAGTGGTATGACAAGTTTTAGGATAAGGAAGTTTGCTGGGTAAGATGACTTCATGGGAGAAATATTCGTGGTAGGATTGTGGTGTGCCTGGTCCCAACTCTCTTCTCCTAGGATACAAAAGCCACTCCCTCGCTCCCTCTCTCTTTCAGGAACCCCAACCCTACATTCTCCCCCCTCCAACCCGCCTCAGGTTCTCCTCATTTTGGGAAACTGAAGACTCCCCTAATTAGACCCCATTGCTCTCTGCAGCCCCATTGCTATCCCTCTGGCTCCCCATCAGGTCGTCTCCTGGGTCCTGGGATTTGTAGTTTAGCCAGAGGTTTCAGAGGAGGACCCTCTGGCCGAGGATCCGGAAATCTCAGCGAGACCGGGATTTTTCATAACCACCAAGGAGGAGGAGGAGGCAACCGCAACAATGGCGGGCCTTCCATAAAAATGTAGGATGTGACCAAATTTAAAAAAGCTAAAAAAATAACCAAAACCATAGAAATATCTAGTAATTTTCTATGGTTTTCTTGATTCTCTCTTACGGTGCCACTGCTTCTCCCATTGAGAGGGTGCCCAAATGTCGTCCTCCTCGCAAAGGAGGACAAATGTAGCCTGCACATAGCACATGTTGGGTAGCTTTGGAAAACAAAATGGAGATTGCCTTGATGTAGTAGTGTCTTCAGCAGTAGTGTATCCATGGTTATATATCTGTAGCTGGGGTGAGGATAATGTGGCCCTCCAGATGTTTTTGATATGCAAATCCCAGCATCCCCATCCCTGGATAAACTTGGCCAAGGCCTTGTGTGTGCATTGAAGCCCAACAATGCACAGATGATCTCTCTCCTCCCTCATGTGGAGAGCATTTCTACACCTGCAAAGTACATTCGGGTACCCTTGTGGGTATCCCTCTGTAGAAACTCTTGCACACATGGATGCATATCACCGCTGCTGTGGAGACCCCAATCTGGAACTGTCTGGCCACCTTCTGATATATGAGCTGGCTAGTAAGCCACCAAATGGCGATGGCGACCCTCTCCTCCAATGTAATTGCCCTCCTCATCACGGTGTCTGTTGCAGCAATATGGGGCCGTAGGATATCTGCCAAGTCAAAGAGGGTCTGCCTGGGCATCCTAAAGTGGCTCATCCACATCTCATCATCCCACAACTGGAGCACCTCCTCATTCCACCAGCACCTGACTATCTGTGGTCTGATCCAGTAACGATGGGGATCCGGCATTGTCACTACGAGGTTTATCAAATGGAGATTTTTAGAGCTTTTGGAGGTCAGTTCTGATGTGATTGTGCTTCCAGCGATGCACATTCACGTCGTAATGTGAATGTGTTATCAGACGCCATTCCTTTCTATGGGAGCTCCTTGCAAGGTGCTTCCACAGATTCCAAAGTGACCCCTCATTTTGGTAAAACTGAAAAAAAAGTGACTTCACGGAATTTGCTTCCAAGCTCACTTCGATTGCACTTTGTATTGGTCTGGTGTGGAAAACCACTCCGATGTCACCCCCCCTTGGCCCCCTGCGTCCTGCTCCGTCATTCCCCTCCTCCTTCATGCCATCTTGCCCCCTCTGCCAACCTGCAACCCATCCCATCACCCCCTGCCTTCTTCTGCATCCCGATCCTGGCTCCAGCGACCGCCAGCGAGCTATCCCATCACCCCCTGCCTTCTCCTGCATCCCGATCCTGGCCCCAGGGACCCCCAGCGAGCTATCCCATCGTCCCCTGCCTTCTCCTGCATCCCGATCCTGGCCCCAGGGACCCCCAGCGAGCTATCCCATCATCCTCTGCCTTCTCCTGCATCCCGATCCTGGCCCCAGTGACCTATCCCATCATCCCCTGACTGCTTCTTCATCCCGATGAAGAATGACAGCTAGGGAGGGGGCAGGGAAGGAGGACAGCGTCCAGAGCCCCACTGAGCATGTGCAACGGTGCTGATTCGAATAGTTGAACCCTCCAGTGTGGTAATACAATGTGCACTCACTCCCCTTTGCTTGAATCCATATCACGTGATTTGCTTGGAATAGAACTGACTCTGCTTCCCCCTCAATTCGGCAGGACAATGGAAAGGCAACCAGGTGTGGTAAAACATCACGTTTTAACCTCAATCCGCATTGCTGGGCAGGAGTGACTCTGGATCTGGTGTGAAAAAACGTCATCATGCTTTGCATTGCTAGAACAGGAGTGACTGAGGATCTGAGCTGCAAACCCTCCCACGTGTGATAAGGTTATACGTGAGCAAGAACCCAGTTAATATCGCCTTGCCTTAGTAGCCTGAAAACGTCCCTTGTAGAGAGATCCTGGACCCCCCTGGCTCTCATCCACACATGCAGGAATCTCAGCATTCCCCTGAGCCTTTCCTGCCTTCTAAGCCGCAATTGCTGGTACCTGGCAAACAGCATGGCAAAAGCAGAAAGGATGAACTCTAGACCACTCATGGCTGGAGTCGGAGTTGCAGACATCGCAAAATTGTTGAATTAAAAAAGGGAATTCACGTTAAAGGAAATTCACGTGGAGCTAGTATTCACGCAATCACGCAATAACACAAAACAGGAAACAGGAAGTGGCTCCCTTCTTCATCCCAGAAGCATAAAAGGTCAGGATGCGTTCAGACCCCCACGGAGCATGCGCAGGGATGCCGATTCGAATCCTTGACTCTGCATGGTATGTACTGGTGTGGTAATACAATGTGCACTCACTTCGCTTTGACTCAGGAAAGCCCACAATTTCGCTTTTCACGTGTGATAGTTCATCCCGCGAATTGCCTTGGATTCAAAGTGACTCCACTTGACCCTCGCTACGGAAGCGCCACGGAAGGGCTTCACATTGGGGCTCAAGCTTCACGTGTGAGAAGGCTCTCTGTCTTGATCCACCTGCAACAGATAGGCAAAGTCCCCAAATTAGCGTGTTTTCAGATACAGGTGCCTTTGCAGTGGCTCTTCAAACACGTTAAGCTGAGGCTGGATAGCCATCTGTCACAGGGGATGCTTTGATTGTGATTTCCTGCATGTCAGAATGGGGTTGGACTGGATGGCCCTTGCGGTCTCTTCCAACTCTAGGATTCTATATCCTTCATGGAGAACCTTCCCAAAGAAAAGCAGAGGCTGGATAGCCATCTGTCACAGGGGATGCTTTGATTGAGAGTTCCTGCATGTCAGAATGAGGTTGGACTGGATGGCCCTTGGGGTCTCTTCCAACTCTAGGATTCTATGATCAAGATGTTTCTTGGTGATGGGGGGGATTCCTGCTGGAGAGTAGGTCTCCCTCCCTGCCTGCCCTTGTGCTTGTGATGGCTCTTTCCTCCCTCCCTCTACCTGAGGCTCACCTGCCTCGGATCTTTGGGGGATTCCCTACAGGCTCCCCAGCATCGGAAGAAGCATGAGTGGGGAGACCCCCTGCCTGCCTCCTCTTCCTCCTCCTCCTCCTCCTCCTCCTGCGCCTGGCAGCCGGTGATTCCTCCTGCGAAGGGAAGGGAAGGGAAGGAGGCGATGCCAGGGATCTGGGCTGGCCTGCTCTTGCTGCTGCTGGGGATGGCAGGGGGATCTTCCCCGGAGCCCCCAGAGCCAGAGCCCTCCTCCTTCGACCGTGCCTACCCTGGGAGCGTGAGCCGGGCCTCTGAACGCCTCTACTCCTTCCGATACGCCCCAGGGACCGGGCAGGTAAGGCACAGGGGTACCCCCTATATAGACATTCAGGCCCAAGGGGATCTGGGGGCGAGGGGAGGAAGACAGACACAGAGGGGAGCCCCCTTGGGACCAGTGACGTCACTAGGGGTGGGGGAATCCCCAACGCACCAGGTGACACCCTAAAAGGCGAGGGGGGTGACCCCACCACTCCTCAAACACCTCCCTTTGGGCAGAAAGAGGTTGGGGGGCATTCTCCCCCTTCCCTTTAAATGCCTTTAAGAGATAGTGGGGGGAGAAAGGGGAGCACCCCCCTCCAGAATTTTTTTTTAAATTCAAAATTTTAAAATTCAATTTTTTAAAAATATTCTTTTTAATTTTTTTCCCCTCTTTTAAAACATCCCATTTTAACCAACTCTTCCATCTGCATCAATAGAAGTATAGTGTCTAGATCAAGGGAAGTCATAGTGCCACTCTATTCTGCTTTGGTCAGGCCTCACCTGGAATATTGTGTCCAGTTCTGGGCACCAAAAAGGACATTGAGAAACTGGAGCGTGTCCAAAGGAGGGCGACTAAAATGGTGAAGGGTCTGGAAACCATGTCCTATGAGGGATCTGGGGATGATTAGCCTGGAGAAGAGAAGGTTAGAGTTGATATGATAGCCCTGTTTAAATATTTGAAGGGGTGTCACATTGAGGAGGGAGCAAGCTTGTTTTCTGCTGCTCCAGAGAACAGGATCCGGAACAATGGATGCAAGCTACAGGAAAAGAGATTCCACCTCAACATTAGGAGGAACTTCCTGACAGTAAGGGCTGTTCGACAGTGGAACAAACTCCCTCGAAGTGTACCAGAGTCTCCCTCCTTGGAGGTCTTTAAACAAAGGCTCGATGGCCATCTGTCAGTGGAGATGGTTTGATGGAGAGTTCCTGCATGGCAGAATGGGGTTGGACTGGATGGCCCTTGGGGTCTCTTCCAACTCTACAGTTTTGTGATTCTATGACTCACTATGTACATGTAAATTTTTTTCTTTTTCATTTTTCTTTTAAAACATCACACTTTAACCAAATCTTCACTATGTGCATGTAAATACAAGCAAAAAAATCCATCAGTTATACCTTTATTGGCAAACCACAATGTGCAATGTACTTGTTGTGAGTTACATGTAAATATGTTTAGGTTGCGCATACAATGTTGCAATTTGAAGGTATTGTTTTAAGTTTTCAAGCTGTTTATGTTGTGACTGTTAATTAATAATAATAATAATAATAATAATAATAAACTCTTAGCATTACATTCAGTGGTTTATGGGACTTATGAGTTGCAAGGGACATTAGTGGGGGAGAAAGTATTACTAAGGATTCTGTGTGGTGTGAAATGGGAGGCGGTCAATGGGGGGGATGATACCATGAGTGGCCACACCGGGTGACACCAACCCTAGGGATGCCACTGCTTGGAACAACCCCCAACTGCCATGCAGAGGGGGATTCTGGCCCCAGAGACCCTCTCGCTCCCTTCACCGGGTCCTTTCAGGGCTGGAAGGATGGGGATAGGGACACATGGACACACTCTCATTCAAAGGTTGCGTCCGTACTGCGGAGATAATCCGCTTTGATACTACTTTCACTGCCATGGCTTGACACTGGAATTTGCGGGCACTGTATGTAGTTTGTTGTGCCACCAGAGCGGAGCTCTGAGGGGACAGCAGAGCTCTTAGGGCCACAGCAAATTACCAGTTCCCAGGATTCCATGACATGGAGCCAGGGCACTTAAAATGGGGCCATACTGTAGTGTGGATGCTGCATAAGGTCCAAAACACCACTGCAGAAATAATCTAGTTCGAGACCACTGTAACTGCCCTACACTGTAACTACAGTTCCCAGGGTTCCACAGCACAGAGTGATGGCTGTTTGTGGAGTCAAGCCGGATTATCTCTGCAGTGCAGATGCTGCCTAAGTCTAGGAAGAACTCAGACTCTTGTATTCTGGCTTTGCTGTTCCCGGATTTCTGTTCCTCTCTGCTCTATTAATATGCTTGCATTATTTAAGAGGCTTATAAACTCAGACACCAAATTGAACAGTGAAAATGATAAAGAGGATCAAGCATTTCTACCAACTAACTAATGGTATTAAAGCAAACATGAACATGAACAAACTACTACACCACACTGGCTCTCTGTCACATTATCACCAATTGCATTTATAATGATAAAGATATCTTGGCATTAAGTACCTCAAATCACACCTCTGATTTCTCCTTTATGTCCCATTCCATTTCCTTTCCTGATCCTTTCTTTCTTTTGTACTTCACTTGTCACTTTAATCAATTTAAAGCCCATCCTGGTTGAGAGCCATTCATCCTGCTTTTTTTTTCCCTTTGGACTTTCCAGTAGCTGCCATTGTCTTTGTCTTCTGCTATTGGTCTGCTGACAGGCCAGACTAAGGATGATATCACACGACTGAAATTGGAAGTATAATCCAGTGGCATCCTGAACGCATTAATGCGTATTCATGTTATTGCGTAAAAGATTACCACCCGCATTCGCTGGCATTCCGAACGCACTCCGAACGCAATCATGCATCTTAAGCAGATTCGGTGAACTAGGGAATTCACAAATCCTATTCAATTCGGTGTTGTTTGGTGTAACATGCATGTCTGGTGTGTGGCCCTGGTGTTTCCCCGCATCAATTCCCATGATCCTCCGTTTTGTTTTGACTTCCCTGGCAGCTGGAAGGAAAAACAGCTGTTTTTGACAGAGGAAAGAGTGGCTCTCCTTTAGGCTCCCTGCAAAATCTCTCTCTGGCCAAAACTGTAGGCTTGGGGCTTCCAGCCTGGGGAATGGGAGCATTGCTGTGGGCTCTCACAATAAACTCCAACTCCCAGAATTCTGACTCTATGATTCTATGAATTCCATAGCCTTGAGCCACAAAGAGTTAAAGCAATGCCAAACTGGGTTATTTCTCCAGCCTTAGTCGCCAGCTCTGGTTACTGCACAGACCCTTCACCATTTTGTTCCCCCTCCTTGGCAAATGGAGGCTCTTCGCCATTCTCCCTCCACCGCCCAAAGGCAGGACCTCCCTCTGCCCCACTTCAGCCTGTGGTTCAATTTATCCTCCCTTCCTCAATTCAGGAGGGGGTTTGCTGTCAGAGGGGCAGTCTGGGGAGTTGGGGAGGGAAGGAGACAGGGGCAGGCTCCCTTCATCCCAAGGGGGCTAGTTGGAACTGAGACCCCCCTCAGACCCCCAACTGGGATTCAAAGGGGGGCTCCTCTACCTCCTGCCCCCCAAACGAAGGGCACCAAGGTTCTCCCCCCCCCATGTTCCTCCTCTCCTCCTCTTCCTCTCTTGCCTGGGCCTCTCTTCTCCTTTCCTTTCACCCTTTAAGGGGTAATGAATGTACAACTAAGGTGCATTGCCTTTGTGCATATCAGGAAGAACCTCTGCTAGAACTTGGCTACAGTTGGTATAGTTGGAGCAGAGGACACAAAAGGGAAATGCAGCACAGAATAAATAAAGAGGTAGTACAGGAATACCTTGTTAATGAATTTAAGTCTCGAGGACCAGATGAACTACATCCAAGGATATTAAAAGAACTGGCAAATATAATCTCAGAACCATTGGCAATAATCTTTGAGACTTCCAGGAGAACAGGAAAAGTCCCAGCAAAAAGAGGATCCCAACAATTATCGTCCAGTTAGTTTGACATCAATGCCAGGAAAGATTGTAGAGCAGTCTTTGAAAATCTAGAAGGGAATGCCATAATCACAACAAGTCAACATGGGTTTCTGAAAAACAAGTCATGCCAGACTAATCTGATCTTTTTTTTTTTTTTGGATAAAATTATCAGTTTGATACATGACATTCTTGCAAACAAGCTAGTAAAATGTGAATTAGACAATGCAACTGTTAAATGAATTTGTAATTGGTTGACCAGCTGAAATCAGAGGGTGCTCAGAAAAGGCTCCTCTTCCTCCTAGAGAGAAGTGACCAGTGGTGCTGGGCCCAGTGCTATTCAACATCTTTATCAATGACTTAGATGAAAGAATAGGGGGAATGCTTATCAAATTTGCAGTTGACACCAAATTAGGAGGAATAGCTAATACCCCAGAGGACAGGATCAAAATTCAAAATGACCTGAATAGACTAGAAATCAGGGCCAAAGCTAACAAAATAAATGTCAGAGAACAGAGAAATGTAAGGTATTGCACTTAGAGCATAAAACAAACAAAAAAATGAAATGCGTAGATATAGAATGGAGGACACTTAAGGAGACTATGTGTGAAAGGATCTACTAGGAGTCCTTGTAGACCATAAGTTGAACATGAGTCAACAATGTGATGCAGCTGCTAAAAAGGCTAATGCGATTCTAGGCTGCATCAACAGAAGTGCAGTGCACCTGCGTCATGCTGAAAGCCATGTGGGAAGGAAGGGGCAGTGTTTCCCATAGGGATAAATGGGATGTGCACCCATGGCACGTGCGCACTGCCGCACCATCGCATGCACGAGCCCCATTCATTTAAATGGGTCTCAAGAATAGGTGTTATTTGTTTTATGTGGGGGAATCCAGAACGGATCCCCCACATAAACAAAGGGTGCACTGTATAGTGTCTAGATCAAGGGAAGTAATAGTGCCACTCTATTCTGCCTTGGTCAGGTCTCACCTAGAATATTGTGTCTGGTTCTGGGTGCCACAATTCAAAAAGGATGTTGAGAAACTGGAGCATGCCCAGAGGAGGGCAACCAAAATGGTGAAGGGTCTGGAAGCCATGTCCTATGAGGAACAACTTAGGGAGCTGGGTATGTTTAGCCTGAAGAAGAGATGGGTAAAGAGGTGATATGATAGCGCTGTTGAAATATTTGAAGGGATGTCACATTGATGATGGAGCAAGTTTGTTTTCTGCTGCTCCAGAGACTAGGACCCGGAACAATGGATGCAAGCTGCAGGAAAAGAGATTCCACCTCAACATTAGGAGGAACTTCCTGACAGTAAGGGCTGTTCAACAGTGGAACAAACTCCCTCGGAGTGTAGTGGAGTCTCCTTCCTTAGAGGTCTTTAAGCAGAGGCTGGATGGCCATCTGTCGGGGATGCTTTGATTTAGATTTTCTGCATGGCAGGGGGTTAGACTGGCTGGCCCTTGTGGTCTCTTCGAACTCTATGATTCTATGATTTGTGCCTTTGACTTTTGTGAATTTGATTAATATTTTTTTCTAGAATCTCTAGATCCTCCAGCCCAACTCTGCCAGAAGTTGACCATAGAGTTGTGCCAGAGGACTTAGAGATGATTAGAGAAAATGTTTCTTTAGACATCTGTAGGTCCTCCAGCATGATTCTGTGGTCAATTTCTGGTACATGTTGACCATAGAGTTGTGCTGGAGGATTTAGAGATTACTAGAGAGGTGTTATCTCAGGTTAAAAAATAGTGCTTTTTATTTGTGTTTTTTCTATGTTCCCTTAAGCCCAGGAAATGTTGAGAGCCCATTGGAATTGCCCAAAGTGATAGATTTGTATACCTGCCTTATGGTGGAGAAGGGAAGGGCTCCTGAAGGCAGTTGACTCACACAGAACAAACTGGGCTGCCACCTCCTCCTCCTCTGCTATTTTGAGTCAGGGAAATCCTTTTGTCACTGCTCCTCCCAAGATGGTTTTCCTGTGGGTTGGTCTTGCAGCTGGCAAGCAGGCCTCACCTTCCATAACATTCATTTTAGAAAGGGCGATGTACTTTAACCAAAGACTGTTACAGACTGCCAAAATAAAGCTGCTTCGGGTCTCTTTGGAGGTATGCTATTTAAATGATGCATGCGTCCTAAGAATCCGGAAGCTGCACTCCAGTGCTTAGGAATGAAGTGTGGCTTTGGCGCGACCTCCGGACTCTTAGGACCCATGCATCATTTAAATAGCATATCTCCAAAGAGACCCAAAGCAGCTGTATTTTGGCAGTCTGTAACAGGCCAAAGTTGTGTTGGTCAGTTTCAGTATCTTTCTCAACAAGGCCCACTGCTTTTGCCATTTTGCTATTTTGTCTTAACCATTTCTTCCCAAAAGTCCAGAGTAACATAACCAGATTATGACAGTGCTCCTACTCTGGCTTCATTCCTAACAGTTTGTGTCTTTAGGAGTGACATCTGTATAGGTTGAGAGAAGACTTGAAGGCACACCCCTACATATATACATTTAGTTCTCATACCACCCACAGCAAAATGTTTAGCCGTGTTTGACTTCACTCACACAAACCATCTATGAAGACTGGCCATTTTAATTTAATTTGCAATATTATTTAAATGTACACTTGAAAGGGTTTTATAATGCTGGAACTGGCAACAGAGGAAGAAGGCAGGTGTCACTGAAGTGCTGTAGTTGTGTTTTTAATGCTGATGCTGAGTCTTGTGAAAATAACGGTCCTCACTAGAATCATGAAGAAAATCACCTCCTCTTGAGCCAACCCCTGGCTCTGAAGGGGAAGACCCCATAGGATGGGTACAAGTAGGTATTGATCTTAGTGATATATTACATTTAAATAATATGTCAACCACTTTGTATATACTGTCTGACCCTTGCAGGACGGGGCTCCCTTGCAAACCTGCCCTCCTGCAGCCTTTTCCTCTCAGTTGCTGGGAAAGCAGGTATGTCAAAAGGCTGCTCCGAAGTGGAGAGAAGGCATTGGGGGCTCAGCATCTGAATTGTGCTAAATTTGAGCGCCCCCCAGTTTTTAATTTTTCCTTTTTAATCAAGGAAGAGGGGTGGGTGTGGGATTAAGGCGAACAGGTAGATATAGTCTCACTTGGAAAGAAAGAAAAGGTGTGTCTTGATACAAACTTGGCTCACTATGTACTTGATGGACTTAGTGCTGATTTTAAAAACCCTTCAACTATAGTGTTTTAATGAGTTTTATATGTGTTGTTAGCCACCTTGGATCCCGCTTGAGGAGAGAGAAGAAGGAAAGGGCAGAATAAAGATCTATAATAATAATCCTCATAATAATACTCATCACTAATAATAGTGGACAAATTAAAAGAGAGCAAAAACTGAAACAAATCTTGACATGAAAACTATGGCTAAAAGTTTTATGTACAGTGGGGCAAAAAAGTATTTAGTCAGCCACCAATTGTGCACATTCTCCCACTTAAAAAGATGAGAGGGGCCTGTAATTGACATCATAGGTAGACCTCAACTATGAGAGACAAAATGAGGAAACAAACCAGACAATCACATTGTCTGATTTGGAAAGAATTTATTTGCAAATTATGGTGGAAAATAAGTATTTGGTCACCAACAAACAAGCAAGATTTCTGGCTCTCACAGACCTGCAACTTTTTCTTTAAGAGGCTCCTCTGTCCTCCACTCATTACCTGTATTAATGGCACCTGTTTGAACCCGTTATCAGTATAAAAGACACCTGTCCACAACCTCAAACAGTCACACTCTAAACTCTATTATGGTGAAGATCAAAGAGCTGTTGAAGGACACCAGAAACAACATTGTAGACCTGCACCAGGCTGGGAAGACTGAATTTGCAATAGGCGAGCAGCTTGGTGTGAAGAAATCAAATGTGGGAGCAATAATTAGAAAATGGAAAACATATAAGACCACTGATAATCATCCTCGATCTGGAGCTCCACGCAAGATCTCACCCGTGGGGTCAAAATGATCACAAGGACGGTGAGCAAAAATCCCAGAACCACAGGGGGGGACCTAATGAATGACCTATGGAGAGCTGGGACCAATGTAACAAAGGCTACTGCAGTAACACACTATGCTGGCAGGGACTCAGATCCTGCAGTGCCAGACGTGTCCCCCTGCTTAAGCCAGTACATGTCCAGGCCCATCTGAAATTTGCTAGAGAGCATGTGGATGATCCAGAAGAGGATTGGGAGAATGTCATATGGTCAGATGAAACCAAAGTAGAACTGTTTGGTAGAAACACAACTTGTTGTGTTTGGAGGAGAGAGAATGCTGAGTTGCATCCAAAGACCACCGTACCTACTGTGAAGCATGGGAGTGGCAACATCATGCTTTAGGGCTGTTTCTCTGCAAAGGGACCAGGACAACTGATCCGTGTACAGGAAAGAATGAATGGGGCCATGTCTTGTGAGATTTTGAGCACAAACCTCCTTCCATCAGCAAGGGCATTGAAGATGAAACGTGGCTGGGACTTTCAGCATGACAACGATCCCAAGCACACCGCCCGAGCAATGAAGGAGTGACTTTGTAAGATGCGTTTCAAGGTCCTGGAGTGGCCTAGCCAGTCTCCAGATCTCAACCGCATAGAAAACCTTAGGAGAGAGTTGAAAGTCCGTGTTGCCCAGCAACAGCCCCAAAAATCACTGCTCTAGAGGAGATCTGCATGGAGGAATGGGCCATTATACCAGCAACAGTGTGTGCCAACCTTGTGAAGACTTACAGGAAACGTTTGACCTCTGTCATTGCCAACAAAGGATATATAACAAAGTATTGAGATGAACTTTTGATATTGACCAAATACTTATTTTCCACCATAATTTGCAAATAAATTACTGTATTTCCAAATCAAGACAAAGTGATTGTCTGGATTTGTTTTCTCATTTTGTCTCTCATAGTTGAGGTCTACCTATGATGTCAATTACAGGCCCTTCTCATCTTTTTAAGTGGGAGAACGTGCACAATTGGTGAATGACTAAATACTTTTTTGCCCCACTGTATTAGTACACCTTTCCAGTTACCTAAGAGTGCAGGGTGGCCCTTGCCAAGGAGGAGATATTTAGTCTGTTTTTAAACATCGGCCCTGGGTTGTTGCTGTGTTTTTCTTCTTCTGCAAGGGGGCTGCAAGAGAGTTGCACGTGGAGGGTGGGATGGTACGTGGCCGCCTTGATGATTGCCTAAGGTCTTTTAGTGGGGACATGGTGAGATTTGAAGCAAGCGCTTCCTCATTCACAGCAAATTTTAAAAGGCAATAATAGCCTGTGCTGCGTCATTAAGCGGATCTATCTACTTACCTTTCACCTAATGGAGTTGTTTTTCCCTTGCTGCTGTTTTGTGATATGTTGAATGCAAATATAGCTCAGGCCTAATTTTTAAAGTACTGTATGATTTTGATGATTGGTTTAAACGGGGCAGTGCTTTTTGCATCCCAAGAGTATTTTAGCAAACTTTTGAACAGATCTGATCTGCTCTGTTTGCAATAAACCCAGGAATATCAGTTTATTTGTAGAAAGTCCTTTTCATCTGAAGTCACAGGTGTCTGAGTCACAAAGTGGTACATTGTGATAGCTAGGAAACTCAAAGGATTCGTAAGTAATTTTCCATTCAGCGTACTTTAAAACTGATAAATACTGATAGAATTAAGTATTTTACTATTTTACTTTTTACGAAATTTATTCTTGTTGTGTGCCTTTATGTTGTTTCTGACTTGTGGCAACCCTAAGGGGTTTTCTTGGCAAGTTTCTGCAGCGTGGGTTTGCTATTGCCATCCTCTGAGGCTGAGAGAGTGTGGTTTGCCCAAGCTGACGTTGTGGATTGCATGCTTATGAAAACGTATCACATTTTCCTTGTACCTTTGGCATAAAAATAATACAAATCTGCAACTTTCATCATCTGAGTCATTTATTCATAATAAATAAGTTCAGTCATCTTTCTTCTCCTGATTTATATTGATACTGTTACCTGTGAACATGAGTTAAATGCACATTTAAAAAGCAATCCCATTCAGTATCATTTGCTCACAATGTGCCCAGTAATTACACTGATGAAGTTAATCAACAATGCAGTATTACGTATGTTTGCTCAGAGTTAAGGAGCATATCGCATGAGGAAGTAAAGCAGAATTTAATTGTATAATACCACATCTGACACAATTGCTCTTCTCTTATTGTTGTGTGGGAGAGGGTTTTAAAATCTATTTTAAAAAATCTTATTTACCCTCTTTCCTGCTTCTGTCAAACTCTGATTTCCTGTGTGAAACTTGAATTGTGCTATTATGCTACATTTGATGGCAAAGTGGCAGGGTGACCAGATGTCCAGACTGCAAAGGAGGAAAAGGCACCGCAAAATGTAAGACGTTCAAGAAGAATATAGGGCATTACCAAATAAAAGCTAAAAACACTCATAGAAATTTAAATTCATTTTGCTTGGTTTATTTACAGCTATATTATGTATAATGTATTTTATTATGTACGCAACCATATTTTTCTGATAAATTTAACTTTGGTCCCATACAGACAAGCCAAAATAAAACTGCTTCGGGTCACTTTGGAGGTATGCTGTTTCAATGATGCATGTGTCCTAAGAGTCCAGAAGCTGTGCCAAATCTGTGCTCTAGCCCTTAGGACTGGAGCATGGCTTTGGCGTGGCTTCTGGCCTCTTAGGACGCATGCATCATTGAAAGAGCATACTGTACCTCCAAACTGACTCGAAGCAGCTTTATTTTGGCCAGTCTGTAAGGGGCCATAGTTAAAATGCTTTGCTGGCTTGTAATATACTTATAGAACTCCGAACAATACAAAGGCTTAAAATTGCACTTTACTAGAAACAAAGCCTTGACTTCATCAACCTTTAATGTATTCCTTTCGTTTGTAGTTTTCCCATTTGATCTTTCATCCCCCTGCTTCTTCCTCAACCCGCTCCGAGTCCTAGATCTGGGAAAAGAGCAGGATACAAATAAATATAATAACAACAACAACAACATCAACCCAAATCACACACTTTCGCCACCCCATGATCTGCTTCCTTTCCTTTCCACACCTCCAACAAAAAACAACATTACACATAAACAAAACAACCACATGGCCCCTTCTCTTCTCTTTATATGCTGGGACTGTGCCACTCAAGTCAGTGTCTTCTCAGCCTGCAATCTTGCTGACACTGTCCCTTTTCCTTTGTCTCTCCAATGAAGGCAACAGTTTTTCTGTAGTCATTAGGGTGTATTGTTGTAGGCCAATGATGGCGAACCTATGGCACGCGTGCCAGAGGTGGCACTCAGAGCCCTCTCTGTGGGCACATGTGCCATCACCCCAGCACAGAGTTTGCCAGAGTTTGTTAATAGAAAGGCAGAGGGACATGGCACGTTGCAATAAGTAAGTGGGTTTTGGATTGCAGTTTGAGCACTCGGCCTCAAACTGTTGTCGGCTAAACATTTTGGTCATTTTTTTTGCTTGTCAAAAACTAACAAGCTCTTTGCAGCAGCAAATCTAAATCTATTGAGCTACCTTTTGCTTGCCTACTGAAGGGAGCCCTGGTAGCTCAGTGGTTAAATGCCATCCATAGCATTGTAAGTTCGATCCTAGAGGAGGACTCCAAGGTCCACTCAGTCTTCCATTCTTTTGTAGGTTGGTAAAATAAGCACCCAGCTTGTTGGGATTGGTTTACACATTGTAAACTACTTACGGAGTGCTTAGTTCACTATGGTGTTGAAATATGGGTGCTGTTGCTATCGAGGCACCAGATGACACAAGAACAGGTTTGATGGCTCAAAATAGAGGATATTTTGGAGATCTTCCCAGACAGAAGGTTGAAATGTAGGACATGTCCAGGAAAAGGAGAACCTGGTCACCCTGCCAGGAGGTGTGTTCTTTGGGTGGAAATGCTAGCCCCTTCCAGTACAATCCCATGGTGCCGTGATACCTTAAGAGGGGGAGAAGGATGCAGGAGAGGCTGTAGCACTCTATAATGCCAAGGTGTGCCGACACCTCATTGGGAGGGAGGAATGGAGGCTGGAAGTGGAGCCTTCTTCTCATGGGGGGGGGGGGGACTGATCAAGGGGGGGGGGGGGTGGGAGTGGGAGAGACAGAGAATAAAAATGGGGATCAGTTAGTGTCAGTTATTGGATACATAATCAGAAAACAGTGAAGGATTGGTATCCCCTACTGCTCAGCCTTGAACTCCTTATACTCTTTCTGGGAGCTTGGTGGCTTATTAAGCCCTATGCGAATGCAGAAGGGAATTTTAGATGGTCAGTTTTAGACTATTTAGAGAGTAGATTGTTTTTCTCTTTTATACACTGTCTCTCATCACTAGTCTTCTTACCAGGGAAACTGAAGTTAAACTGCTTGCTTCCGATAACCCAATGTGCAATGTGTTTTTCTCATGAGTGCAAGACAGTTTTTTGAACTGTGTGCTTTTACCAAAGGGAAAGCAGGCTGAACTTGCTTTGCAGTGACTCAGGGGTCAGCTAGTATTTGATCCCTTCCAAGTGGAAAATTGACCTAGAACTTTTGAAATGCCTTTTCTGAATGTAGGGTAAATTGAGACCCTGAATTAAAGGCCTATAAAGGGAACCTGTACACTGTCCTAAGCTATTTTGATTAAGATAAAAGAACCCTTGCCAGGAGTTGTGTCCAACTGGTTTCAGCTAAAGTAAATTATTTATTTTTCATCTACATCTAAGATTCAAAAACAAAGTGAGAGAACTTTGACCTAATTCAAGACTACTTTTTTAACATATAAAAAGTGAAATAGCTTGAAAAGTAAGGCGGGTTACAGACCGCCCATTTGGGGAGGGCTGCACCCACCCCTTTCCCCGGTGTATCGGGGCCTCAGTGGTTAGAACGGCAGCCGCTGAGGCCCCAATCTGCCGCTTTTCAGGCTGCGGGGAAGGGGCAAAAGGCCCCATCTGAAGGCTGCACCCAGCTACGCAAAGCGGCGCCGCAAACCAAGAAGGAGCTCCGAAACGGAGCTCCTTCCTGGTCCGCGGAAAGGGCGCACTAAGCGCCCTGGCACGGAACGACGATGTCACGTCCGCACCGCCCCGTATAGAGGTGGCGCGGTTGTGACGTCATCATGGCGGCCCCCATGTGGAAGGGGAGCCGCCATTTTGTATGGACTCAGTCCATACTTTAATGGCGGTGTGTAACTCACCTAAGTAAAATACTGTGTATGGCATTCATATGAGTATCAACTATGATAAATCTGATGATCTTAAACAAATATGGGAGCAAGTTCTGAAAATGATGATACCTTCAACCTTATGAAACAAAATATGAAGTGTGGCTTCTTTGTAGTCTGTCTTAGCCAAAGTTGGGGAGAATTCCATCAAAACAAAATATTTCTGGTGTTTAAAGCTGCTGAAGGCAAGTTATATATACAAATACACAAATGCCAAAGGTTGGTGAAGATGGAAGTGAGTGGGCACCAATCTGCTGATGTGGTAGTTGTGACCACACACTGCAATTGTGGCAAGATATTTTCTAGGCATCAAATAATGCTGCCAGAACTGGGTTTATTATTCCTCTACATGAGGAAAATGAAAAATTGTTAATCAAAATTACTTACTTAAACACAGGTCAGACATGCTGCAGATAGCAAAGATATAAAGAATGTCTGAAGAAAGAAAACTGCAAAGAAATAGCTCAATTGAATGCCAAATGAAATATATATTTTTAAAAAAGGGATTGTGGGTTGGGGGGAGTTTTTCTTTTGAGTAAATGTAAAACAGGATAGTAGTGTGATGTTGAAAAGAACACAAGAACACAAAACGTTTAATAGTTTTTTGTGGGTTTTTTGGGCTGTGTGGCCATGTTCTAGCAGAGTTTCTTTCTGAAGTTTCACCAGCATCTGTGGCTGGTATCTTCAGAGAATGCTTTGCCTGGAAAAATTGGGTCTATATATACTGTGTGAGCCTGGGAACGCAGGAGTGATTTGCATGTGTATTGTTCTGTGTTGATGGCTGGCCTCAGCCTGGGAGGCTAATGCAAACGAGGATTAATGTCTGCTAATTGGTGCAGCAGCTGCTGCAGTGGCAACCAACCCAACCAGGGACAAATCCGGGCAAGGAGTAAAACTGGGACGGGACCTTCCCAACCAGCAAAAAAACGGGAAAGTCCCGCCCCCAGGCAGGATATGGCATCCCTATTTATAACCTACCCTTCAGCCAAAAGGGCTCTGATAGCAGCTTGCAAATGATTAATTTGAGAGTTCCCTACTCTCAGGTTTACAATCTAAATAAAAGTGGAAATTCAAGGAAAGATTTATTGCAGGAAGGAATGATTAAGTCTTGCATAGGTGACTGCATTTCCTCTCCCTCAAGAGCCAGAGCAGTTCCAGCTGGATGTGTGGAGACAGCAGTGCAGAGTTTCAGATTGCACCACAGCGACAACATATATAAGACCTGCACCTGTAGATTATTGTGCAGGGTAATGTTTTTGCACCTTCTGAGTGGACCAATAAAGGTCTTTCTAATGTCTGTTTTGAATTTTGTATTTTACTTAATCATCAACATCATTACTCCTGCCATTTTTACCTTAAATAGCCTAGAATGAGCATACCACTATAAGTAGTGCCCAGGTGTTACTGAGCTCCTCAGATGAACAAAATTTTAGATAGTGTTCCTAATTCAGACATTAGCAAAAATAACTTTTCAAACGACGTGTCAGAAAGATGTACATTCCTCTATTGTTGCCAGACCTGTTTTGTCAGAAAGGGGAAGTTGTTGCTCTTGCCACAGTTGATTATTGCAGAGCATCTTTCTGTTTATCAAAAGTCCAACCCTTACAAAGCAGTTTAAAAAAAAAGTATGTTATGTTATGTAAAACTGCATTAAATAATCTATGTACAAATTAAACTAGCTTTCTATAGCTAGTTACACTGAAATACAGCCTAATCTGATAGGCTGTTCGAGCAAAGCTGTACAAATATTTGCATTGTGGATCGAGAGTAACAATCTTATGTTAAAAATTCAGACATGTACTATCAACATGAAGAAATTAAAGGGACACAAAACACTTAATGACTTCTGACTGCTGTGATGTCTATAGAAAAATTGTATGTTTCCAAGGAATGGGAAAAATAGTCAAAGATTATGTATCAATAAATGTAAATTTATGTGAGAATAGTATCACTGGGTAAGAATAGTTTCCAACTTCTGTTTGAACAAACTTTTTTTTTAACCAGAAGTGCGTAAAGAAAAAACTGGTTTTCCAGGTTTGCGGCAGAAGCTGTTCATGTACCGGGTGATTGTGCCCATAAAATCACAAACATACCAATTCCCATCTCAACCCCAGTAAAGATTCTGCAACTCTTACATAAAGATTATATTTGAAAGCAACAAAAGAGTTGAACAAGTACCTGCACTGAGAGACCAGAATCCTTGTGCTGGTGTAACCAGAAGTCATAACGGTATAAAAAATTTTGTATGTTGTATAAGGAGGCATTGAGTACCTCCTTGCCCAGAGTTTTCCCCCTAGCTTCATAATCTCTGCTGGATTGTATTGAATTTTAGCTCTAACCTTCAGATCAAATGGCTACAGACAAGCCATGGGTGTGTCATAGGAGAGCTCCTTCTCATGGGTGCTCACCTGCTAGACATCACTTTATGCTCGGCCAGAGGTAGGTAGGATTTCAAGCAGATTATACACTTAATAATAATAATAATAATAATTAATAATAATAAAGAATGGAGAGACCTGGAACAGTTGAGGGGGAAGGGGTGGGAAGATTGCAATTAAATCACCTCTCATTTAGCCCCAGGTAAAGTACAAGAAAGATGAAGGCCTTTCCCAATGGCTTTTAGGTGCAGGGCCAAATGGCATATTGTGTTAATCAGCTTTAAAAAGAGTGTTGAAACTACCACTTTCACTCAAAGGCCCATTCTAGACAGGCCTTTAATACGCCCCCGTCACATGCTAGGGGTCGGCTGAGGACCTAGCGTCCATACCGGCCTCACCCCTATACACATGGGTGCCGCCATTTTTACGTGCCGGACGGTTAGCGTCCGCACGTCCCCCTGCGCTTGCGATGTCACGAGTACGCCATTTGCACACTCATGCGTTGCAAGCATGACGCAAAAAGAAGCCGCTTTTTGCGGCTTCTTTTTCCGCCGCCGGGAAGCCTCCCTGTTTAGTGGCTGAGGCTTCCCAGCGGCAGAAATGGAGGCGGCGGCAGGCCGCCCTTTTTGGGCGGTCTGTAAACCGCCAAAGAAAATCAGCTCTGCAGACCCCCTGAGCTGATTTTCCACTTGAAGCCACCATCTTCACCATCATCATCACTATAATTGCCCAAGAAAGGCAGACTTGTTAGCATTCAAAGTGCCACCTCCAAGCCCTGTTTTGTAGCTTCTTCAGTAGATAGTAGATTCCTAGACAGATGGCAGAAATGGACTTGCCCTCGGGTTCAACTGTACTTCTCAGAAGTGTGTACTTGGGCAAGGGACTGTGGTTTTTCTTCATTGCGCATGAATTTGTAAAAATCACAGCAAGTTACGTTGGCCGTGCCTCAGAGGCTTCTTGATATCAATATCACCATCATCATCATCATCATCATCATCATCATCATCACATCACTATAATTGTCCAAGAAAGGCAGACTTGTTAGCATTCAAAGTGCCATAAGTGCCACCTCCAAGCCCTGTTTTGTAGCTTCTTCAGTAGATAGAAACAGATTAAGCACCTGTCTGAGATTGCTGCTTAGATACCTTTTCCTTGCCTCAGCCTCAACATGACTTGTATGACACTTCTCTTCTTGCTACCTTATTTTCTTCCTTTATCCTTGTCCATAGATATTTCCACCATTCCGTCATGGTGAACCAAGACACAAAGCTTTTGGCTCCACTGTCTCCCAGATTTCAAATATAGGCTCTTCCTCTCTGTTGACTCAATGAAAAATCCAATCCATGCCCTGGTAATCTCTTGCCTTGACTGCTACATCCTTATCTCAGGTCTTTTACTGTCTCACCTTGGTCCATCTGCATGCATATTCAGCACTCTGTTGGCAAAATTATTGGCTCTCTCATCATCCTTCCTCTTCATTTCCTTGTACTGGCTCATCTTGCAATATCCACTCCTAGATCTTGCTCAAATTTCTTGTCCTTGCCTTCAGCCCCTCTATATAATCATGTCATGCCCTGCCCCTGTGCTATTTTTTATATATAATGATAGAGTTGGAAGAGACCACAAGGGCCATCCAGTCCAGCCCCCTGCCATGCAGAAACTCTCAATCAAACCATCCCCATTGACAGATGACCATCAAGTCTCTCCTTTTAAAAAATAAAGACATGGAAAGGTAAATATTTTTTCCCAAAAGGCTTCAAAGCTTTCACACTCAAATACTAGGAAAGGTATCAGTAATGTTTTCAGTAAAACATTGCAAAAATCAGCTGGTGGAGACTGATCCATACCAGATAATCCTAAACAAGTGGATTAAAGAAGTACTTTTTTAGCCTGTTTCAATTGGATATATCACAGATTTCTTGTAAGGAGGTGAAAACTAATTGTGGAAATGTACTGTGTGGGAACAGGGATTCAGTGACCATATCCATTTGTTAGTTCTTTCCCTTGGGCAAAGGATTAATGATCTTAAAGTATGCAGTCGTAGTGATCTTAAAGCATGCAACTGTTTAATCTACTAAATATGTAAGAGGACTTGTTATAATTGCATTTTGTGGAGAAGAGGATGTTCCTTGCATTCAACAGTTAGCCTGAACAAACTGCCAGTTTTGTTGATAACTGCCATCAAGTTGACGTCAACCTTTGGTGATCGCATAAATGAAAGACCTCCAGGTCACCCTATCATCCACAACCCTGCTCAGGTCTTGCAGACTCAGGGCCGCCATTGTGGCTTCCATGATTGAGTCTATCCATCTGGAATGCAGTCTTCCTCTTTTCCTTATCTTCTACCTTTTCAAGCATTATTGTCTTTTCTAGTGAGTCCTGTCTTCTCATGATATGGCCAAAGTACAAAAGCCTAAGTTTGATCATTTTGGCTTCTAGGGAGAGTTCAGGCTTGATTTGCTTTATGAACCTTTCTCTTTTTTTGGTCTTTTTAACAGTCCACAGTATCTACAGAACTCCAGCACCACATTTCTCCACTCCTATCAGCTTTCTCCAGTCTCCCGCTTTCAGAACCACACATCATAATGGGAAATACGATACCATGGGCAATCTTAACTTTAGTACAATGGTCTCTTCCCTTATGCGAGGATCTGTTCTGAAACACACACCCCCACCCCCGCATAAGGGAAATTCCACGTATGCTTGAGCACCATTAAAGACAATGTGACTTGTGCCTGCAGCGGTGCACACAATTACTTTTTCCGGTGCATGGCACCACTCTTCCAGTGCTGCTTCCAGTATTTCCTTTCCAACACTTTTTAATGTTTGGAAACAGGAGGCAGTCAGATGGAGGAAGATCTGGTGAGTAGGGCAGATGGTCTGTGTGCTTCAAGTTCTTCAAAACATCCATCATCTTGCCAGCCAAGTGAGCAGGTGGAAAAGAGAGAAAACCTTTCCTCAGCTTTGCTCGCCGCTTTTCCTTCAATGCCTCTTTTAATTGGTGCAGCAAGTTAGAGTAACCTTTTGCTTTAACTTTTTGGCCCTTCTGAAGACAGTCAGTCATCAAAATACATTCCTTATCCCCCCCAAAAAAATCCTATGGCCCTGACCTTTCCTGCTGACCCATGAGTCTTGAATTTCTTTGGCTGTGGAGAACCTGAATGCCGCCACTGCAAGGACTATTGTTTGGTCTCCAGATCATAGTGATGTAACCGTGTTTCATCAACAGTGACAAGTCATTCCAAAAATTATCACTAGATCACTCCAAATCCTGCAATTCATTTTTGAGGTATCCACTCAATTTCATTTGTGGTCAGCATTCAAACATATCAGCACTGACTTGACTAATGGCTTTTGTATAGCAACTACTCATGAATTATAAGCACAGTAGTTAGTTACTTTATTTTACAGTGCAAGCAGCAAGATTACAATACTGAATACAGAAAAATAAAAATTGAAAATATAAATGTAGAATATAGGTGAATAAAATTCACTACAAATGTAAATATAAAATCAAAGGATGTTAAGAGAAATATACATTTGTTAGACTCCCCCCTATTAATACAATATGATTAAATTGCTTTTATGATACAATATTCTGTGCTCTTCTGATACCAGTATTCTGGCCAATTTTTCATAACTTCAATCTCTCTGGTCTTAATGACAATTGACAGGAACTCAGCAACTGATAAAGATACATTCAGACATACATATCTTCTGACAAAATTTTAACGTAAAACCTTTTGGAGCAGCCTGACACACAGGCCAGTTCTGGCTGTAAAAGGTACAAGATAATAGAAACTGTTATTGTTTTGACCGTATGAGACCCACATGAGCCCCGCGAGGGTCTTGTGAAAGTGGACAACCCAGCATACCTGCCCATCATGGAGTACAATCTTCTGATTTTCTTTCCATTCCTCCAAGTGGGCAGGAAATGTTATTTCCCTTCTCACTGTAGAAAACTGAGTAATTAAAGTGTGTCATCTCACATGAACTGACATCTGAAATTCTCTGAGCACATTTAGTAGGAATATGTTTTTACGTCAGCCCCTGGGTGGCGCCAGTAACTTTCACGTAATTTCATAGTGTGTGGGATCCCATGAACTCTGTTGTCTGCTTTAAAAGTCATTTTACCCTGGAGAGTCCTGAATTGTTTTCTGTAATTCCCCTTAGATTCCCCATTAATCTGAACCAAAATCCATTATATTTGCTGAATGTCTTTTCACAGGAATCAACAAATGGGATTCTGGACTGGCTAATGGCTTAAATTTTAATATGACAAAAACAGTGATTGGATTAGGATATCCCTGAGATATATGGATGGGGAAGTTTGGCTGGGGACACAAGAGGGGATAGCCAGTGAGACTGCTCTACAGCTTTGGATCCAAGGAGGTCCTTTGTCTCAATCTTCTAGAGGAAATGTAGATTACTTGGGAGAAGGAAGGAGTGCTTAATTCATGCATTTGGATTTGATGGTCTTCTTCATACACATGCCTTGGGACATGTTTCTTTTTTCCTAGGAACTTGACTCAGGGGCTCGGCAGACTGCTGTTAAGAGGTGGTGCCACGCTGCCCCTGGAAGCCCTGGATTGGAGACGTGGCAACCACACACCTTGCACAAAGTGGCTTCTTTTTGTGCCGTGGAAACAGCACCCTTTCTGGTGCTGCCACAGCTTTTCTACAGCTCTTTGGTGCAGTGTGTAACACTGTGCCAAAGACACGGCATCACACCACCTGCCATGTGGTTGGTTGGGCAGTGTGACGCCGGCATGATGCCGACATGGGAGCAGGTAGCAGGCAGTCACCATGCCCGCACTCTGCCCTCACACTGGCATTTTTTGCTGGTCTGTTGAGGGCCAGAATGTTCTGAAAGGTCATCAGTCTCTCAAAAGCATAGTTCTGGTTGGATTAAGCCCTGCCTTTTCATGTCATTAGATAGCTATAACTAGCTATAGAGGAAGGAGCTGGCAAACCCACCTCTGAGTATTCCTTGCCTATGAATTGTATGGAGTCAGTATACATTAAAGGGTAACTTGAAGGAGCATACACACACAGAACAAGAAAGGCAATTTTTTTTTAATTGGGGGTGGGATAATGTGGGACGTCAGTTAATGCACCATCCCTCTCTATCTCCCCACAGGTGGATGCCATCCGGGTTAATGTAAAGAGTGACTCTGAAGACCTTCAGTATCCAGTCTTGTTTGTTGTTCGGCAGCAAAAGGGCGTGCTATCCTGGCAGGTCCCACTTGTTTTTCATGGCCTGTAAGTACTCGTAGTGCTACTATTATCCCCCTTGAGATGTTTGACATTATACATTTCATACACTGTACATTTCAGACACAGAATCCCTTTGACTGAAAAGAGGGAAATAGTACATATTTGTGTCACAGCCCCCTACTATCCAGATGCCTTAAGAATTGGGAGTTCTAGTGTTCCCTGTGCATCAATGTCTTCCTTTACCTTTTCTACTGTCCTGAATTTTACATACAGTATTTGCACAAGTGCACACACACACACACACTGAGAGAGAGAGAGAGAGAGAGAGAGAGAGATGCACAAACAAAAACACACATTTTATATGCACTGGCTTTTGCCCTAATCCATTTGCAAATACTTCATGAATAAATACAAAACAGTTACAATTTCAACAACACAATTATATCACTAATGTAAATATAAGGTGTAACGGTGGAAATTATCATGATATACGGTTTATTAAAACAAGCTATGCTGAATTCAGAAAAGAATCATGGATGTTTACTATTACAAATACACTGGTGCCTCGGGATACGAAATGATCGGGTTACGAAATTTCCGGGATACGAAAAAGTTGGATTGGAAAAAACTTTCGGGTTACAAAATATTTTTCGGGTTACGAAATTCATTTCGGCGCGAAATTCAAATGCTGCAAAGTGCAGCTATAGGCTTTCCAGTGCTAACGGAAAGCCTTTTCGGGTTACGAAATTTTCGGGTTACGAAAGGAATGGCGGAACGAATTAATTTCGTAACCCGAGGTAGCAGTGTACTGATATCAGTCGTATGGAGTAGAGGAACTTCTGAGAGAGAGAAGGAAACTGAGGAGGAGCTGTTAAATCATAATTGATTAGGAAGTTCCAGTGTATCACTAGAGGCTTTAATCAAGTTAATGGATTTTTATCATCCAACATGTTTTATTAATGGGTTTACCTATTGATTTGTGTTATCAGTTATAGTTTTGTGATTGGCTGGTGTTAATAATATAATGGCCACTTTCAATATTTTTGCATTTAATTTCTCTTTTATCTGTCTGCAATCCTACTTTCAGGTAGGTCTATTGTATATGTTCCTGAAATTCTGGGTAACACTTCATGCGTCTCATGAAATAAACTATAGTCTACCAAAAAAACATGACATAAAACTTTTATTAGCAGGTAAGGTGCTCCAGGACTCTTTGTTGTAACTTGAATCTGGATCAACATGGCTGACCTTCTAGGACACCAGTGGGCAAAAGACAGGTCTGGACCAACACAGTCCATATGGATGTTTTAACAGCTTTGACCTCTTCAGACTCTCTGACCTACCCTTTTCTGGCAAAAAGGATGATTTGCCACTCCCGATTCTGTTCCACCCTGATTTCTGAAGTGATTTCAAAAGATCCCTCATTCTCACTACGAAAAGGGACCTTTGGTGCAATCACTTATTTTCCTGGCCACGCTTGTCGTTCCCATTAGTTGGAGCCAGGGAAGGCGGCAACCCTTCAGCCAGTCGCTCCCCATAACAGGAACCCCTGTGGAAGGCTTTCTCTCTTCGTTCCCTCCCCTCCCTCCCTTTCTTCATTCCTTCCTTTTCCCTCTCCCTCTTTTTTTCCTTGCCTTGCTCTCTTGGATGCAGCCCAAGCCAAGCTGCCGAGGGTTTCAAAGGGGGAAAGCTGCCTTCGCTGCCCGGTGCTGGCTGGCTCCCCACACCGCTTGCCTGGTGCAGACTGGCTCCATGTGCTGCTGCTGCTGTGGTGTGGAGGGCCAGCCTTCACCAGGCAAGCGGCACGGGGAGCCAGCCTGCACTGGGCAAGCCGTGGCGCAGCACCAGCAGCAGTGCAGGGAGCTAGCCTGAACCAGGCAAGCAGCGGTGGCTTTCCCCCTTTGTAACCCTCAGGAGCTCAGCTTGGGCTGTATTCAAGGGAGCAAGGCAAGGCCGTGAAACCTGGGAGGAGGAGGAGGCGAGAGACAATTAAAAAAATTATGGAACTAATTGAAAAATTGATCTATTGTTAAAGCAAGTAGTTGTTTTGCCATTATATTGATTTTTCGATCAATTTTTGTACAAAAAAAAGAATCAATTCTGATCGGGTGTTCCCACTTATTTGGCATGCTTTAGAATCTATTCTTTTATAAAAAAAATTCAAAGTAGTGTCAGGAAACCCTGGTTTTTTATGTTTGCCCCACTTCTTTCCTCCTCCAATTGCTCAAATGAGGATCAGAAGCGGTTTCAAATGGGAATGAGGGTCATTTGCCCCGAATCAGGAATCGGGGCAATTTACAGTGGGAATGACCCCCTGGAAGCCTCCCAGCAATTTACCTTTCAGACAGGTTGCACAACCTTCCGGAATTAATACAGCCGCCATCACCACCTTTAAAAAAACAGCACTCGACTTCCAGACATCTTTAAAAAGAACTGTTTCATATTCTTTTGGCAGTCTATGCAGCCCCAAAGAGTCCAGGAGCAGGAAACTGGCCCCAGTCCTCTTGCAGTTGTTCACTTCTGCTCTAGAATGCGCTACAGTTGCCATGTTCCTTGGTTATGAGATCTAATGATTTTGTTCATGTGCTTGCAGTTACCAGAGGAGTTATAATTACACAGAGGTGAGCCGAACTCTTTGCCCATCAGAGCCCACACCTGAAAATGGGCCTTCAGAGCAGATCCTATTTGTAGATGTGGCTTCCATGGCCCCCTATAATGCCCACTATGTACTGCAAGTTACCAGGATCAAGAACTTCCAGCTTCGGTGAGCGGTCAGCATTTTGTTACCTGAAAATATTTTTGACTGTATTGACTGTGGCACTTACATACATAAGGAAGATATTATGTTACTCTGAGAAAAAGTACAAAGTCTGAGCTGCCCTTGAGTAGTGAATGGCATGTTATCTTAGTTTGGAGGAAGATGAATTTGTAGCCAAAACTGCATAATGTTAGTGGATCACTCCTCTACTTTGCTCTGTGTTGAATCCAACCCTGGAGTGTCAGTAACTTCCTCTTGCTTTATATCGTTCAAAGCAGCATCCTTTGTGATTGACAGCATAGAGAGTGTGACAGCATAGAGAGTGCGTGCACAGCAGCATATGCATGCACAGAACTACATACAACCATGTGCAACCTAGTTGTGTCTATCTTGGAGCATGCTGCAGCTGTGTGTGATTGATGTCACAAGATAAGTTGTGTGAGAATTTTCCACTTTTCCACCATTGAATAGCCACAGAAGCACAGGGGAACATGGATGAGTGTCATGCAGCCCATGCTCCCCTACCATTTTCCCACCTCGTGGTAGTTCTTGCCTTCAAAGCTGCACAATATTGGCCAAAAGTCTAGCTTTTGTCTTTAAACAGCACAGTACTGCATTAAAAGAAAGTGCCCCTGGGAATATGTATTGTATGATGCTGCAGAAAAGTAGTGTAATGTTAAGCACAGTGTTG
Organism: Sceloporus undulatus; assembly: GCF_019175285.1. Taxonomy (NCBI): domain Eukaryota; kingdom Metazoa; phylum Chordata; class Lepidosauria; order Squamata; family Phrynosomatidae; genus Sceloporus; species Sceloporus undulatus. The sequence goes on from NC_056523.1 coordinate 227,317,329, forward strand.
AACCACAAGTGATAAATCTACAAATTTGCAGATTTCACCAAATCAGGAGGAGTAGCTAATACCCCAGAGGAGGGGATCAAAATTAAAAATGACCTTAATAGATTAGAAATCTGGGCCAAAACTAGCAAAATGAATTTCAACAGGGAGAAATGTAAGGTACTGCACTTAGGCAGGAAAAAAATGAAATGCATAAGTATAGGATGGGGGACTCCTGGCTTAACAAGACTACATAAGAAAGGGATCTAGGAGTCCTAGTAGACTCCTAGTAGACCACAGGTTGAACATGAGCCAACAGTGTGATGCGACACCTAAAAAAGCCAATGTGATTCTAGGCTGCATCAATAGAAGTATAGTGTCTAGATCAAGGGAAGTAATAATGCTACTCTATTCCGCTTTGGTCAGGCCTCACCTAGAATACTGTGTCCAGTTCTGGGCACCACAGTTCAGAATGGATGTTGAGAATCTGGAGCATGTCCAGAGGAGGGTGACTAAAATGGTGAAGGATCTGGAATCCATACCCTAGGAGGAGAGACTGAGGGAGCGGGGTATGAAATCTCCATGGCAGAGAAAGATGCCAGCCAGAGATGCTGGCAAAACGTCAGGAATAAACTCTGCTAGAACATGGCCACATAGCCCGAAAAACCCACAAAAAACTATGGAGCTGGGTATGTTTAGGTTGGAGAAGCGAAGGTTAAGAGGTGATATGATAGCCCTGTTTAAACATTTGAAGGGATGGAGCAAGCTTGTTTTCTGCTGCTCCAAAGAATAGGACCCAGAAGAATGAGATTCCACCTCATCATTAAGAAGAACCTACTGACAGTAAGAGCTGTTTGACTGTGGAAGATGCTCCCTTGGAGAGTGGTGGAGTCTCCTACTTTGGAGGTCTTTAAACAGAGGCTAGATAGCCATCTGTCAAAGGGAGAGCTTTGATTCTCCCTATATCTCCCTGCATGGCAGAATGGGGTTGGATTGGATGGCCCTTGAGGTCTCTTCCAACTCTATGATTCTATGATTCTCCTTCTGGAACAAGCCTGAGTAGCATTAGACAGCCACAGTTGAAAGCAACTGTTTTCTCCCAGGTGCAATACTTTTCTCCAATAGGAGTATAGTAGTTCATTTGCATGGGATAGGCATGTGTTCACCTTAGCCTGTTCCCTTTCTTCTTGCTGTCTCAAATGCTGGCTGTGTCTTACTGAACCCTACTGAGAACTGAGCACCTTTGCTGTCTCAATTATCAGGCTCTGGTTTGATTTCCAAGAGGAAGATTGAAGTAAGCATGGAGAAACAGTTTGAAATCCATTCCACATTTCATTTAATTGTAATTGCTTTTGATTATGTGTATGTGTTTTTACTGCTGTACACCGCCCTGATTGCAAGAAGGGCGGTATAAAAATAAAACTTTTATTTATTATTTTATTATTTTCCAGACAGCAAATGAGTGTTCCCACTTCTGCCGCATTGTTTTTTGGGGGGGTTTGATCCTAGAATTTGACAGAGACTTGGAACTAGGCTTTCATTGTATTTCACTGGTGCCAAATTTTGGAGGCATTAGAAGGAACAATTGTAAAACACAAAGAACATGCTTTCTGGCACTGTAATCTGCATGCGGTTGCTGCAACTTTAGTGAATCAGAAACTGAGCTCATATGTTCATTTGTTACACTGAATATAGATAAGTGATAGATTAGGGTAAACAAGTTGTGGATACAACCCTCAAAACATTGTTGCTTACCCATTCCATAATTCTTACAATGTAGAATTTTCTTATGTGAATTCGAAGGCTTTCATGGCCAGTATCCATAGTTTTTTGTGGGTTTTTCAGGCTCTGTGGCCATGTTCTAGAAGAGTTTCTTCCTGACGTTTTGCCAGCTGTGGCTGGCATCTTCAGAGATGCTTGCCTGGAAAAAGTTGGGTATATATATACTGTGTGAGCCTGGGAATTGGTTTGCGGATGACTAGGAAATCAAAAAAGAACAATACACATGCAAATCACTCCTGCATTCCCAGGCTCACACAGTATATATACCCAACTTTTTCCAGGCAAGCATTCTCTGAGATTCTAGAACATGGCCACAGAGCCCGAAAAACCCACAAAAAACTATAGAATTTTCTTCTTTTTCAGGATGAACACTGCTTTCACATTCAATGCCAGCCCTTCCCAACCTCAGGTGAGTTAGAATACTGTTGGGTGTATATATTTTATTTTATTTTATTTTATTTTATTTTATGTATATCCCACTTTTAACTAGGGTTAGGACAGTGGCATCACTAGGGTTGGTGTCACCCTAATGTGGTAGCTCATGGTGTGAAAAAACAATACCAACCTCCAAACTGTGGATTTCATCTTCTTTTCCACATCTTCCCTGGCCCTGACCCTCAGGTGTCTCCAGTGCCAGTTTCCAATTGCAGCTGATTAAAATTAAGATCCTTGTCATGCCTACACACAGAAACATAAACAGACAAAGCCAGTCTACACCAACCAAACTTATCAAATTTGCAGATGACACCAAATTAGGAGGAATAACTAATACTCCAGAGGACAGGATAAAAATTCAAAACGACCTGAATAGACTAGAAAGCTGGGCCAAAGCTAACAAAATGAAATTCAACATGGAGAAATGTAAGGTACTGCACTTAGAATGGAAAAATGAAATGCACAGATATAGGATGGGGGACACTTGGCTGAACGAGGCTACATATGAAAGGGATTTGGGAGTGTAAGTAGACCACAAGTTGAATATGAGTCAACAGTGCGATGCGGCAGCTAAAAAGGCCAATGAAATTTTAGGCTGCATAATTAAAAGTATAGTGGCTAGATCAAGAGAAGTAATAGTGCCACTGTATTCTGCTCTGGTCAGGCCCCACCTGGAATATTGTGTCCTGTTCTGGGCACCACAATTCAAAAAGGACATTGAGAAACTGGAGCGTGTCCAGAGGAGGGCAACTAAAATGGTGAAAGGTCTGGAAACCATGTCCTATGAGGATAGGGTTGCCATAATTCCCTTTCACAAAACCGGGACGAAATGTAGGACATGATTTAGCACAAAATGTAGGGCAAAATATAGGACAGAATATAGGATGTTTCAGAAAAATGGAGGACGAACACATTAATAAAAAACCAATATAAATTCATGCTTCTAACTCATGCTCTAAATGGAGGACATTTTGACATTCTTCCTGGATAGAAGTTTGGGATGTAGCTTGGTCTGGAGGACTAGGACTCTGGAGACCAGGATTCGATTCCCTGCCTATTGGGTAACCTCAAGCAAGCAAGTCACACTCTCTCAGCCTCCTCAGCAAAAAGCCATGGCAAACCTCCTCTGAACAAATCTTGCCAAGCAAACCCCAGGATAGGTTTGCTTTAAAATCTCCAATCTGTACAAAAATAATCTTAAAATCTTTTTCTCTCCCCATAGTATTTTCTGTACAGTTTCCCTCCAGATGTGGATTCCGTCGTTGTCAAAGTGAGATCTGAGTCCGTCTACCCCTGTTCCGTTGTCTCCATTCAGGATACTGTGGTAAATTCTTGCATAGTCTGTTTGTGTGTGTAGTGTGTGATAGAAGGAGTTCATAGCCTCCAGCACCACTCAGCTGGGCAGACAGACTGCATATCAATGGCACCTTGGTTCTGCCTGGACTGAGTTTCAGTTCATTCATACTCTTCCAGTCCATTTACAGACTCAAAGCCCAGTTACTGTTTCACCTATATTTGAGAAAAAGGAGGGATGGACCTCAGGGTCATCTACAGACTTATAACACATCTTCCCTCTAACAACCACTCCACAGCAATTCATGATCTTTAAAAAGATAGCCTAAAAGTGGCTAGCCTAGGGTATTTGACACCTAGCGCTCCGTTCTGGCATTATTAATTATTTAATTAATTAATTTTGCAGCATTATGCCCAGAATGGGTGCTGCAAGGTCTGGAGAGCCACAGTTGTCCAACCCTCTCTAGATTTCACTTAAATTTAGTTTCAGACCTAGTTATGGGACACAAAATGCTTAGACCTCTGTTTAACTTTCAATCCCATCAACCATACCATTCTTAGCAGCTGCCTCAAATGGGGCCTGGAAGTACTAGTTTACAGTGGTTGCAGCATTTTTTATTGGGGTAGTTTCAGAAGATGTTTTTGTTTTAACAACATGGCCATTTGCCTTCAGTGATCCCCATGGTTCCATTTTGTCCCTCACGTTATTGAAGCACTCACGAGGGAATGGGCAACTCTGCAGGGTCAGGGGGCCAATTTTTCTCCAGCCGCCCATGGGCTTCATAAACCCCCAACATCAAAATACTTCTGTTTTCATTGGTGTTCTTCTCAAAAAGGTGATCAGAAGTGACTAGAAGATTATAATGAAAGTATTTGGGGTGGTGTAAGGTTCTGAGAGGTTGGATGTATGTGTGTGATTTGTGCATTTGGGGGCTTTTTTGTGTTGTTTTCAGGTAAAAATTGCCTAGAGATCATACTGAAAATTCTAAAAATGGGGAGTTTGGGGCTTTGAGAGGTTGCAAAAGTGGATTCTGTGGGTCACATGTGGGATGATGTGGCACATGGGCTTCATTTTCCTAACCCTGATATACACCAAACTGCAGTGGGATGTCATCCAGAATACATCCTGTGCTCATGATGACACCCAGAGTTTTTGAAATAATTTAAGGAAGCTATTCAACTTTTGAAATTGTGTTTAATGCTGCTAATTAACTGGATAATGGTAAACAAATCCAAGCTTAATATAAAACAAGGTAGGCCCTGTTATAGAAACGTGTGACGCTATAGCCAGTCTTCGCAAGTGCTTCAGTCTGAAGAATCCTTGTACCAGGAGGAAGGTGGGGTATAATAATAATAATAATAATAACAACAACAACAACAACAACAACAACAGAAATAATTGCCTTTCCCACAAGCGGTGCTTCTCTTCAGCTCTTCTCAGAATGTATAAACAGTCATTCTGGGCAACTTGTAGACATTCACAGCAACCGGAGTCCCAGCCCAGTTCAATCCTCTCTGTTGTGTCTTGCTGGCTGGCAGAATGCTTTCTTCCCTCCAATCAATATTTTTAGCAAACAATATGAAAAGGACCAAGTGAAAGAGGTATTGATATGTAAAACGAACAAGGAAATTATGCTAAAAAAATAATACAAAGAAGGCAAGAAAAAAGTGCACACACAACAGCTGAGCTGATCCATTTGTGGCAATATATGCAAGGGTTAGAAAAATGAAAAGAGTTTATTGGGAGGAAAAACGATAACTATTACAAGTACTATAAAATTAGTACACTTAGAAGATTTTACAGTATAAGGATCTGGGTTATCAAAATGACAACAAAACAAAATTTGACTTGGATCTCATGCAAAGGAATAGTTTTGAGCAGTGGCCCTGAAGTGATCCCAGAGAAAGCATCACACAGGGTGCAGTGTGTATAATGTATAGCACAGAGCTGCAGTTTGGAGAAGGCTTTGTGCAAATTAACTTTAGTAGAAAAAGTAAAGTGATAATGTAATAAGCTTGTCCAATTGTTGCAGTGCCCAGTTTATGATTTGGACCACAATGTGGAATTTAATGGAATTTACCAGTCCATGACAAAACAGGCAGCCATCACTGTACAGGTGAGTTGCTGTTCATTATGCTGTTTTGCAGCACTGTTTTTATCTAGTGTTTTCTTGGCATGACGGTGTTTAGTGGGGACCTGCCACTGAATTCCTCTAAGACTGAGAGAGTATGACTTGCCCAAGGCACTCAGTAGTTTTACATAGCTGTGCATGAATTCAAGCCTTAGTCTCCCAGAGCCATTGTTCAAACGGGTCCAACTTTTGTTCTAAATTTGTTCAAACTTTTGTTCTAAATTTGAAATAAAAGGCACAATAGAAGTCTGGTCTCTAAAAGTATATAATGGCTCCTTTGAACCCAAAGTTTTCTCCTCCAACAGAAACTGACTTCACATAAATCAAACTAATGAAGTGATTTACTATGAGTCAGACAAAGGGCTTGAACCACAACATACAGAAGTGCTTCACTGAATCCACTCTCTTCTCTCTTTCAGGATCCAATTACCAATCTCTCTCCCTCCTCCCCTTTGGTTGCATCCACACTGCAGAAATAATCTAGGCTGACACCATTTTCACTGCCATGGTTCAATGCTATGGGATTCTGGGAAGAGTAGTTTGTTGTGGCACCACAGCTCTCCTCTCAGGGGAGTTCCACTCTGGTGCTGCAACCACCTACCATTCCCAGGATTCCATAGCATTGAGTCATGACAGTTCAAGTGGTGGTACAGCGGATTATTTCTGCAGTGTGGGTGCAGCCATAGTGCAGGGACGTAGCCAGGGGGGGGGTTCTTGGGTTCCGGACCCCCCCTTCCATTAGAAAAATGAATGGTGTGTGCTGCTGCACCGCTACACCCAAGCCCCAATATAATGGTGGCACTTAGTCTGGACCTCCCTTTCCTAAAATCCTAGCTACATCCCTGCATAGTGTCTTTTGTATTTTTCTCAAATTCTTCTTGGTGCAATATCTGAATTGGCTACTTGGGTACACTAGAGAGCATTTTCTCGTGTTTACTGAATTTTCAAAGGCAAATTAATAATGGTATATATAGCTTGTTGGTAATGTGTGACTCCATGAATTTCAATAACAGTAAGAAGTACTTGTTTGGGAGATCAGAGAAACAAGCAAAGCCATTAGTTCTTTTGGAAAAATAACTTTCCATGTCTGGGAGTGGCTTGCCTGGGAATATGACCTGGCTTTGAAGATTATCCTATATCCTGTGTCCAATAGTAACATGGAAGGCCCAGCCTTAAATATTTTTTCCCTATCTTATGCAGAAAAGGGACTTCCAAGGCAAGCAGTTCTTTGTTGTGTTTGTTATAAAGCCGGAGGACTATGCCTGTGGGGGATCGATGCCATACTCTGTTAGAGGTAAGCTGTCTAATACTTGAAGGACTGGAAAAAAACAGACCATTCACACAACACCATCCAGGACACTCTCAGTGGAACATTGATATTCTTACTGGATTGTTATCTGTTCTTTACTGAAGTAACAGATACATAGGAAATGTCATCCTTTGGTCAAGTGCAGCATGATCCCAAAGAACAAGGGGCCAGGAAAAGAAAACAGGATGTTCCCAGCTGGGTATCCTCATGGAATCTTATAAATAATATGAATTATATGTGTCAGAATATTATCAAAATATGAGATTGGGTCTGACAGTCAAATTGACAGTTGGAAAATCCTCTCTTACCATATATAAATTTAAATTGTACACAGTGGGAAACTCCCAAACTCTGAATAGGTAAAGTATGTATGGTCTCAGAAATGTTAATACAAGTTTATAACATGAAAGTGTCATCATCATTATCATTATCATCCACTGGTGACTGGTGCTCTTGTAGCACTTCCAAAGAAACTGACAAAACACCTGAATGAAATGAAATTGCTATAGACAGGATCAAAATAGCATACAGTGAGACTTCAGTATCTGCGGACTTGCCATCTGTGAACACCCGAATGGGACAATTACTTGATTGTGCCACCATTAGGGACAGCCCCTTTTGTCCCAGTGGTGGAGGGGGGATGTCCCTAATAGCAGCACACCCAAGTGCCCATTGAGATAATGCCGGCTTGCGCATCTGTTGCTTTTGGTATCCGCAGGGGAGGGGTCCAGAACGGATCCTCCACAGATACTAAGGTCCCACTGTAATTGCAAAAGTGACACTACTTGGAATGTGCCATAGTATCCACTGAGTCCTACATTCTTAGAATTAGCCAGTCAAAATTCCAGTCAGGATCATCTAGTAGACTGTGCAACTGAGAATAATTTTATAATTTGGGGTCTTAATTTCCTCCCATCCCTGCAGTATACTGGATGAGGATCCTGTGGTCCTGGATGAAATAGGTTATCTAAATCCATTTCTATCTGGTTTTAGCCTGGCTATGGGACAGAGACTGCTTTTTTCACCTTGGTAGGTGACCTACGGAGGAAACTGGACAGGGTTTCTGTTGATTCTGCTGGACCTCTCAGTGGCTTTTGATACCATCAACCGTGGTATCCTTCTGGGTCACCTCTCTGGGATGGGAGTTTGGGGCACTGTTATGCACTGGCCTTTGAGGAGAGGACTGGGAAAGTGCGACCTGTTCAACACTCTGGCCAGTATCCTGTGGTGTTCCCCAGGGGTTGATTCTGTCCCCTGTGCTCTTTAATGTCTACGGGAAACTGCTGGGAGAGGCCATCCAAAGTTTTGAGGTTAGTGTCACCAGTATGCTGATGACACCCATCTCTATCTCTCCTTTCCAACTGTCCAAGGAAGCTGTTTTTGTCCTAAACCAGTGTCTGCTGTCAGTAATGGACTGGAGGTGTTTGAACAAATTGAAACTTAATCCAGACAAGATAGAAGTGTTCCTGGTCAGTCATAATGCAGATGTTTTAATATTAGTATTATTTGTTTATTTTTTTAACTTTTGTGGTTAATGTTTTTGTTCTCTCTTTTTAAAATTATTGTAAGCTACTTTGAATTCCCTTTTGGGAGAAAGGTCGGATATAAATCCAGCAAATTGATAAATAAATAGTACCAGTGGGGAGCCTCTGGCTCAATCTGCCATAGTCCCTCCCCAACCTCCTCACCTTGGAAGGAAGGAGGGTCAGTCAGGAGTCAATGGGGAGCCTGGGGGGCTTCCCTCACCTCTTGGGAACATACTTCTGCTCCAAGAAAACTTTCCTTTTCTGAATGCAGAGAAAGAAAAGGCAGCCAGCTGGTAATTGAGAAAGAGATTACACACACTCTCTCTCTCTCTGCACCATAAATTTACTGTACTTCCCAAATGCATCAGCACTGAGACTGAGAGAGACCATGGATTCAAGTCTGTTTCCCCTTTCTTTTCTGTGATCTGTTCTACAGAGCTGATCTTATAGATATGTATGTAATGTGATTGGTAGTGCCCCTGCCCATGGTTGGTATGTGGTCCCCAATAGATTTTCCCCAAGACAAGGTGGCTCTCTTACTAAAACGTTTCTCACTTTATTCCCACGTTGGCCTTTCCCCCCTTTTTTTCACTTCCTACTTTTTTGTAGACCTATCAAAACAGCATCATTCATACAGACTCTAATCTTTCAGTGCTACATTTTGGAGGGATATGCCGGAAATCTCGCTGGAGGTTAAGATGATTAAACTGAGGCTGTCCTACTTTGGCCAAATCATGAGAAGGCATGAATCACTGGAAAAGACAATAATGCTAGGAAAGGTGAAGGGGTGTAGAAGGAGAAGAGACCCCATGCTAGATGGATGGACTTAACTGGGGACATCACAGGTCTGAATCTGCAGGAACTAAGTAGAGCAGTCTTGGGGTGCATTCCCACTATGGTTTAAACAGGATTGTGTCAAATCACGATCTGGTTTAAACCACTATGGTTGCCACTTGGGAATCGATTTGGAATCGATTCCTAAGGGGGGGGGGGCATAGTTCCAGTCCATTTAACCTTATTTGAGAACAAATTGATTCAGCCCTGTGGGAACCCAGGGTGGATTCAATTCCGCCCTGGCCATGGCTTCCTCCATCCTTCCGTGGCCATACCGCCTCCCTCCCTTCCTACTTCTCCCTTCCCTCCTTCCTTCCTTCTTTTTCTTCTCCTCCTCCCTTGTCCTTCCCTACTTTCCTCCTGTCTGCCTGCCTTGGGGTGTTGGCAGCAGTGGCAGCTGTCACGGCTCATTGGCTCACTCCTCCTCCTCCATGGAATTTGCACGCAGTCAAGCCTCCTTTTCCTTCCCTGCCCTGGGCCTACCTTAGAAGGAGGCCGGAAGACCTGCTGGAGGATGGGGTTTGGATCTGCCGCCCGCCGTGGGAGGCTTACCTCCGTCCTTCCTGCAGCAGTGGTGGCAACAGCAGTGGCTGTCAGGGCTCGTTGGATGTCTGACGGAGGCATGCCAGAGGCATGTCCAGTGAGTCCCGGCAGCCGACACTGCTCCCACTGTTGCTGCCACTGCCGCCACCACCGCCATGGGAAGGACGGAGGCAAGCTGCCAATGGTGGAAGGCAGATCCGGCTCCCATCCTCCAGCGGGTCTCCCAGCCTCCTTCTAAGGTTGGCCCGGGGCAGGGAAGGAGAAGGAGGCCAGGCTGCGTGCGGGAAGGAGGCTGGTGACAGGAGGGATGGCCAGGGCCCTTGCAGGGCTCTTGCAACTGTTCCCCTGCAGGCCTGACCTGGCGCAAACATAGTGGGAACCACGCTTGCTGCTGGAATCAAATCCATGATTCGCTTCAGCAGCTATTTAAAAGGTAAGTGGGAATGGGCCCTTGGAGATGTCTCATCCACAGGGTTGCCCTGAGTAAAGATTAACTTAAGGGCAGTTGATGACAACAATAACTGGTGCAGCAGCAGCAACAACAACACGTAACGAAGTATTATATAGAGTCCTAACTTGTCATGTACTGCTCAAAATGGACCTAAACTGAGATTGGGTGACCAAGACCTGAATTTAAATGTGTCCTGATTCTGTTGTTACAGGAAAAACTAACCAGACGTGGAACCTCCAGAGGATGAAGACCCTTGAAGTGACAATTGTACCTTCAGTTAAAGGTCCTGGTCAATAATTGTACACCTTTTCATAATTAGCATCAGAACGTTCAGTGGCCTATTTGGGTAGCAACCATGGTCTAAAGAAATCATCACTATAAGGTGGAAGAGTTTTATACTGTACTAATTTTAAAGGCCAAAGTAACTGCTGTTAAATTAATCTTTGAATTCATTTTTTAAGCTAACATGCAGGTTCTTTGGGGAGGTCAGGCTGGAGTCTGGGATAATAATTAATGGAAATTTAGTTGACATGAATGGGTAGTTTAATCTTTTCCTTCTTTTCTGAAGATTACACTTTGCTCAAGATATCTTCCACAGTTAGCTTAGCAGGAAATCATTGGTTAGTACAAATGGGAGATTTTCTCCCAATGCAAATATAAACTTTCGGAAGAGAGATTTTCTTCAGGGGACAACAAGGGCCCCATTCCTACTTGGCAGATAAAATGGCTTATATTGGCGTGATTCTGACTCGGATTATTTTCCCGGTCTAATTCGAATTTTTTCCATCGTTTCCATTAGGAAAGGGGCTAAATTACCTTGATTTATTTAGACTCTGTTTTTGTTCCCATTTATTTTAAATCGCTGTATTTTAAAGTGGAGTAATTTGCTCCCCATTTCCATTTGTTTCTGCAAGCTGTCAATCAAGCGCGTAGGCTTGAGACATCACAAGTGTTGTCACCTGATTCGCAACACTTTGACATGGTTTATTTTGCTCCCCGTTCTCATTTCTGTTTGTTTTGTTGTTGTTTTTTGAGGGGGGGGAAGCCAATGAATAGCAGCTGCATCCGAGGCTAATCTGTGTCTCCCCAGATTCCCTTTGGGAAAGAGAGAAGAGAAGCCTCTATTCCCCCTCAGATTCCTGGGCGTCCAGGCTCTTCTGTGTCTCCCCAGATTCCCTTTGGGAAAGACAGAAGAGAAGCCTCTATTCCCCCTCAGATCCCTGGGCGTCCAGGCTCTTCTGTGTCTCCCCAGATTCCCTTTGGGAAAGACAGAAGAGAAGCCTCTATTCCCCCTCAGATCCCTGGGCATCCAGGCTCTTCTGTGTCTCCCCAGATTCCCTTTGCCTGATCCATTGCTGTCTGGGGGGGGGGGTGATCAAGCAGGCATGTACCGCAAAGCCCATCTGCTGCTCAGGCGCTCAGGCAGAGGGTCTCCTCACAGATCAGTCTATGAATGTGGAGCAGAGGGGAGGTTGCAGGGGGAGTAATGTGTTTACTGCGTTTGGAGCTCAATGTAGCGCCATCGCCTTACCCTGCTTCCCAATCCACTGGGGGAAAGGCTATGCGAACGGAAGAAAATGGTGCCGGCGATGCAGAAAGAGAACAAAGAGGGTGACACTTCCAGGTCAGCCCCTTGAGCGCTGCTCCTCCAATCTCCAGGTTCCCAAATCAGACACTCTTTCATTCCCATTCATTTGCCCCGAATCAGACTCTGGAGGCACAGGAAAATTAGCTTAAAAGCCACTATTTTTTAAACCAGTTTATCGACCTAAAATTCGGATTTTTCAGGATAATTCAATTCAGATTCGAATCTCAATGGGAATGATATCAGAGCAGTGCTGGTCGAATGCGCACTCTAATGGAAACGATGCATCTGTGATTTGCGTCCTGATCTGTGTTATAGGCCAGTGGGAATGGGGCCAAGGAAGGAAAAAGATTATATTTCTCCTTCATGCCTGCTCTGATCCCATTATTTGCAATTGAAACTCTTTGTATTTTCAAATGTGTTAATTCTGGCAGAAATAGGTTAATAATAATAATAATAATAATAATAATAATAATAATAATAATAATTATTATTATTATTATTATTTCTAGACCGCTTTTCCATATTGATCAAAGCGGTGAACAGGACAAGTGAATACAACAATACAACAATACAATATGTACATAATGATAAAACTGTGTAGAAAAATTACAAATACAATTTAAAAATTATTAAACCAAATCAAGCCAACTGAGCTGATGATCCAAATAGAAAATACATATAGGGGGAACCACATGATATCAGAGCACATGGGGGAAAGCTTGATGGAAAAAAAGGTCTTAAGTTTCTTTTTAAAAAGATCCAGGGAGGTGATGGAGTGGAGCTCATTGGGAAGGGTGTTCCAAATTTTTGGGGCCGAGATAGAGGCCCTTTGTGAAGTCGATGCATATTTTGCAGTTGGAACCCTCAGCAGGTTCTTCCCGGCTGACCTGAGTGCGCAGGGCAAATTATATGGGGAGAGGTGGTCCTCCAAGTAACCTGGGCCCAAGCCATTTAGGGCTTTATTTAACCCTCCATATAAAATGCTAGACCTCATTGTTGTAGGACAGATGTCAGCCTTTTCAGTTGGAGGACAAATATAACTATCTGAATAGCGGAAGAAAAGGTAGGTAGTGACTGTTATCCAGTTCTTGGTGAGTTCTATCAAGGAGGTAAGGTTTCTGAAAGAGTGAAACCCATTTAATTTGCAGATAGACAAATTAAGTAGGATTGGGGACCAGTACTGCCTCCCCAGGACTGGGGAGCATCCTCACACCGAAACCAAAAGTGATAATAAATCCACTACTATTATTAGAAAAAAATTACTTTGTATTAAAGCAATGTTCAACAAGATGAAACATGTTCTTTGAAAGGTGAAGAAAACTTGTGGGATGCAATTCTCCTTTTCTTAAAAAGTAGAAGAAAATGATATTGGAAAAGGGCTCTAAATGCTGCAAAAATGGGCATGAACCAGGGCTGCCTATTGGCCCACAATGATTTCGGAACAAGGGGAAGAGTAGCAGATGAGTTCTAGGTTCTTCTTCATGGGCTAATGGCAGATCCATTCTTCTTCCTCCAGGTTCCGTGTATGTGCGTGCCATTCTTTTCAGCTTTCTCAGTTTCTTCTCCTTTTATCTGGGTGCATTAGTAGTTGCATTTGTGCAGTACTGCAGGTGAGTGAAGCATTTCAGCAATGCCATTTTGGAGAGTAAGCCTGTGCTTACTCTTGAAGTTCCTAATAATCCTATAGGAAGTTGAAAGGAGAGGGGCATGCAAAAAAATTTACAATGGCTCGGTTGTCCTGTGTGTGAGATAGCTTTGACTCTGGAGTTTATCACACGTGAGGAATTTCTCTTAATTTTGAATGAAAGAAAGTGAGGCCAGAACGCATTCACGTAAAGTTGCTAGTTTAGCGAAATTACGTGAATGCTCATTGCATTCGAACTGGCTCCCCGTTGCCCCAAAATAGCATGCCATTGCCTGAATTTGCATGTGGCAGTCTATCACGCAATAATGTGAAACCCCATGATTGCGCTCGGACTGACTTCCCATTGCCCAAATTTGTGTGTGGCGGTCTATCACACAATAGCATTAAACCCCATGATTGCATTCAGATTGCCATTGGATTATACTTCCAATTTCCCTTGTCTGATAAACTCCACAGTTTACCTTCTTTTAAGTGTAGATAAGGAAGGCACCTCTCTATATCTCTAATGTCATCTTCTGTGTTGTATAGTAAAGGATTAGGAGATTAACATCGTTCTAAGGCCTTGATTCTAAGCAAAATTTATCACTCACTTCTTTGTGTGTGATTTTTACATGTGTGGCTTCTTTGTCTACACAAAGGAGAATGCTCCATTCCTGCTCCCTTCCCACTACTGCCAACTGGGCTCATTCTTGCTTCAGGAGAAAGAATATTTGGTGCCAGTTCACATTTCTCCCCAGTTTGCATTTTTGTAATGGTTGCGAACCCTGATAAAATGGAAGTTCCTGGAGTTTGTAGGATACATAGTCTAGGGAATCAGTTTTACACATGAGGGAGGGTTAGGCTTTTACCAAATGCATTCCATTATCTGCCTCTGGTTCCCACAGTCTGAAACAGCTGGGGGAATTGACTGTGTATCCTTGAGTTCACTCGCACTGTATTAGAAGGCTAAGAGTAAGGTACCATGACTTTGGCTGTTTTGGTTATTTAGAATCAAACCTCTCTGCCGTCTAAATTTTAGATAAATTATGATCTTTTACTTTTTGCAGATTAGTCATTTGATAAATTTGTGTTCATGTTTATTGTTTATGTTTGATTTCAGAATTTATAGGAAGACATCAACAAGAGGACACAGTCCTGACGATGGTAAGATTCTAGTACATTGTAGACATATCACAAAGGTAGAAGGCAGTTCCTAAGTCATTGTGTCCAATCTTCGGTCAGCAGCAAGAATTCTACCTAACCAGTGATGGCAAATCTTTTGAGGTCCACGTGCCGGGGACGGGGCTTCTGCCTCCCAGCGAGGGGGCTGCGTACTGGGGGCGGGGCCTCTGGAGGCGGGACTTCTGCCCTTGGAGGCAGGGCTTCCAGGGTGGGACCTTTCCCCCCCTTTTCCTGGCCTCCAGCTGTCTCTGAGAGACAGCTAAAAGCCGGGGAAAATTGGAGGGGGGGAACACGGGCGCATGCTGTTGCTCCTCCTCCTCCTGCCCTTCCCCTGGCCTCCAGCTGTCTCTCAGAGACAGCTGGGGGCCAGTAGGGGCCCAAGCGGGGAGGAGCAAGGGGCCTACAACCCCCTTCTCCTCTCCATGGGGGTTTGCCAGACCTGAGGCGTCCTTTCAGGGACTCATCAAGTCTGGCAAAGCCCACAGAGAGGAGGAGGGGTCCGCCCTCCCTCTCCTTCCCAGGTCTTTCTTCACCTCGAAAGGACTCAGAGTCAGGAGTCCGTTCAGGGTGAAGAAAGGCAAGCCGGGAGGACGACGTCTTGGCATGCACCCTGTTCTTCCCAGACCTTCCCTCTCATCCAAAGAGCTTTCTGGAGCTCTTTGGGGAAAAGGGAAGGCAAGCTGGGAGGAAGTCACCTCAGCATGCGCCCGGTCCTCTTCTTCCCAGACCTTCCCTCTCCCCCAAAGGGCTCTCTGGGGAAAAGGGAAGGCAAGCAGGGAAGGAGAGGATTGGACTCACAGGCCATCCCTCTTCCCCAGAGACCTTTCCCTGCCCCAATGCCGTCAGCTCTCTCTCCAGAGATAGCTGGAGGCTGGAAAAGGTCCCTGAGGAGGAGCAAGTGGCATGCGCCAGTCACTCCTCCTCCCTCGCCCTTTTCCTGGTCTCCAGCTGTCTCAGAGAGGGCTGGGAGGAGGAGCCAGAGGCACGCGCCTTTGGCTCCTACTACTGAGTGCCATTTTCTGGCTTTCTGCTGTCTGAGAGATATTGGGAGGCCTGAAAATGGCAGGGAGGAGGAGGAACGGGCACATGCGTGCCTCTTCTGCCTTCTCCTTTGCCCCGTGCCTGGCAAAACTGCGTTGCGTGCCACCTGTGGCATACATGGCATAGGTTCGCCATCACAGAAGGAGCAATTGATTCTTCCTCCTCCTTTGGTCTCAGCACAGTCCTATCCATGCCCTGCCAGCAAAACCAACTTTAGAAGTTTCTAATGTGTTAGGGAATAAATATTCATCCCTCCCTCTGAGAAGGGAAATGTTCCCGTGGTTTATCTATTCAGTCTGTTATGACCACTGTGGGGGTCTCAGCTAAAGAGAATGCTTCTCTTCTATCCTGCTCTGCCCCATTTATAAGCTTTAGTCCTTGTTCTTGGTTTTCTGGAGGGGTGAGAGCTCTCTCCTTGGTAAGCACAGGATATCAATGGGACAGAGCAGTCATTTTTGAACAAGTACTATTATTTGAGTTATGGGGAATGGCCATGATGGCCACTATTGCTGTCTTTCATGTATAAATCTCACAGGATTGACTTCATCAGCACTTACAGCAGTCCATAATACTGATGAGGCACAATCCATGTGTGTGACTCTAAGCATTCTGTAACTTACCAATAGACAATGAGGGTCACAAGCTGTCTACCACAAATAGGAAAATGGTATTGCACAGTTGCTTGGTTGAGTCCTGTTGACATCTCTTCTGGGAGCAGCTAACACAACTCCTGGATTAGCTTCTGCAAAAGCAAGTGCCAACTTCTGGATTAGCTTCTGCAAAAGCAAATTATCCTTGCACTTAATCAGATGGAGACACTGCATGTTGTCAAAGAGCAGCCTCCACCGCAGGGATTTGTGACATAAAAGCAGTACTGTAGTTGGTTACTACTTGAGTTACTCTTGACTCCATTCTTCATCTCTGTTATTGAGCATTATGGTGCATATAGAGAACCTTCCCTTAAATAGAAAATAGCCCAAACTAATAATCTCATGGGTCAGCTCCACCACACCAAGAACGTGGCCTCCTCCTTTGCTTCCTAACCAGTCAACTATCCCACAAGTTCCTGTACTTGGTTTAGGAAGAGCTATCAACACAGGTCAGATGCTTGGTTCCCAATGTAGTCTTCTTTTTTAAAGTCCCAATAGTTCTTCAATTAGCAGCAGTCTGTTTTGGTCATTGGTAGATTTTGACCAGTTAGATGAAAGTAGAAGGCTATTCACTGTTTGTTCCCGTTGTAGGGTCTGGGACAGTGGCTGCCTCTCATCCCATCACTGCCAACACTCCTGAAGGAAGCAGCTATGGAGCTATTGGTACAGTAACTCTGGAATCCAAAGACACTGTTGCCTGTTCAGCTGGCAGATATGCTGAATGACTGCTTGAGAGCTTGTGGTCAATGTACAGCACTGCAAGGACAGGTCAAGGGCAGGGTGTGGAATAGGGTGCAAAACAGAAGGCAGCATACAAAATATACTCTGGACTATACAGAAAATGCAGCCAGTGCAGTCTCTCTTCTGTCACCTCACACCCCCCCCCCCCAAATGTTCATCTTCAAAGGCATCTCTTGAGGAAGCAGCTCCAGAAGCTCCCTCTCACCTTTCCTTCTCACCATTCCTAATAGGGGAGGAACTGCTGGATGCTTCAGCTTAAACACTCCTTGAACAGCTTGAAATGGCTCCACTCCCAAGCTTTCTTGAAGGAAGCATAAAGGACTGGAAAGCCTGAAGAGAAAAAGGGAGAATGAGGCTGTGGGCTGACAGAATGGGATGGAAGGCAGGTGGTTGGTTGGTTGGATTCATGAACTAATGCGTATTAGAAAAAAGACTGAGTTTTGGGTGGTGGTGATTTTGAGAGTCTTAAGAGAGAATTTTTAGCACTGTTTATTTTTATTAGTAGTAGTATTATTTTAAAATAAGATGTTAAAATATTCTTATGCAAGAAGTAGAAAAGAGAATGGGGGTGCTAATACTAAGAGAAAGGTTGTGGGTGTATATGTGTGGTGACCACAGTTCAGCTACCAACACATTTGCCTCACAAGTGAAGAAAGGGGTTTCCACTCTTCCTGTGAAACTTTCCCAGTGTTGTGTGGAGTACAGTGCAGAAATGCAGTGGAACAGAACAGCAGTACCAATGTTCAAAAGATTTAGGCTATTTCTTTCCTAGCTTTGTGATTTTACTTTTGAGTACACCATCACCCACAAGATGGCTTTGGCTTGGATTAGGAATTCTGTTTATGACACCACCAATGTGGAAGGTTGCATTCCTAATACCCTTCTAACAAAAAAAGACAAATTAAAATTATGACAAGTAAAAATTATTAGATACACTGCAGGCAATCTTCAGCACATTAATCCCATTAGGATTAAGAAAACGTGCAAGTGCATGTGTGTCTCCTAGCAATACACATTGCCATCCCATTCATCATGAGCCCCACTCATTCATGGAGGCCTTCAGTGGGTTCTGCAGGGGCCATCACTGCCCCTAACCTCCAAAAAGTTACCAATTTCCGTTTAGGATTATAGCTCTGGAGATCAGGGTTCAAATCCCTGATCAGCCATGGAAACCCACAGGGTGATCTTGGGCAAGTCATATTCTCTCAATCTCAGAGGAGGGCAAAAGCAAACTCCTTCTGAACAAATCCTGCCAAGAAAAGGCTGTATTAAGGTCACCATAAACTGGAAATTACTTATAAGGCACACAACAACAACAGCAACAACAACAAGCGAATGTTTGACTTTGATCTGTTCAAATTAGTGTGACTCTAGCGTTGTACATTTGCTTTACACTTATGTCAATTATGTGTCAGAATATTTACAAAGAAATGTCTCATGGTACCACACATTGCCACTCCGCTCACCACTAGCCCCACTCATGGAGGCCTTTGGTGGGTTCTGCAAGGACCACATCACTTCCCCTGACCTCCAAAAGGCTACCAATCACTATTTAGGACTTGGTGTTCTGCAGTCATATGGAACAATACATGCAAGACTTCAGGAAGGAATTGGTGTGGCAATCCACAAAAGCTCAACTGTGTGCAAAGTACAGATTGGGTTTAGCTGAAGTAAAATTCCGAGATGAGAAAAGGAATTAGGAAACTGACAATTAAGAGCATTGGCTGGCTTCCAATGGTAAGAAAAAACAGGAGGAAAGCTGGGGCAGAATATGAAACCCTCTAAGTGCTGCATGCCCACTCTTGTTGGAGACACAGGTCTGCTAACACAGGCAAGGAGAACAGGCAATAGGGGTACAGGAAGGCCCAGCTGGTAACCAGAAGCATTCACTGCCAATGGGGAGAGATAGGTGAGAACGAAGGATGAATTTTAAAGGGCAGAGTCCACTCATTGGCTAACCCTTGTGTCTTATCTTCTGCCATGATAAGCTTCTTGGCATCTTTGAGATCTTCGTTGCCATTCACCTTAATTCGGTTTCCATTATTCCCATGTCATCTGAATCCACACCACAGAAACACACATGCACTTGTGTGTATGATATTTAACGTGTTTCACTGCAGGGTGCATTATTTTAATGTGTTCTTTTTCTGGAAAGAGGCACTTCATAATCCAGATATTTCTGTATTATTTCCAGATGAGTCAGGCTCCAGTGGAGGACAGCAGCTGTCGCCTCTGGATCACAGACCTCCTTGTGGCTCCGATACAGACAGCTCTGTGGAAGAGGAAAGTGACTTTGACACGATGCCTGAAATTGAAAGTGACAAGAATGTAATCCGCACTAAGGTAGATTATTCTCCTAAAGAACTTCTTCCATCTGTGTCACCCATTCTCTTCACTGCCATTGTCTGAGGAGGCTCTTTTGCCACAATCCCTGGCAACTGAATTGGAGCAGACAAGTGGCTGCAAGATCTACTGTATAGGCGAGATGAAATAAATACATTCAAGAAGTCAGTGAAGCTCTCCTCAGGTTTAATGTTCTTCTCTTTTGTGCTGTCAGTACATATTTACATATGGAGCATATACTGTTAACTTCATGGACATAAAATATGGGAACTTGCACACCTGTCACCTTCTCTTAAAAGAAAGGCTTTGGTTTCTTGTGCCTTTCTTGAGTGATAAGATGAACACCTCCATGGCTTAACGGTTGCTGGAGCAGTCATCATCCCATCACCATCACCATGGTTTTGTCTGCTAATTTATGCTCTTTCAAAGTATCACAGAATATGCAGTTTTCTTTCTCTTTCTTTCTAGATGTTCCTCTATCTTTCTGATTTGTCCAGGAAAGATCGGAGAATTGTCAGTAAAAAATATAAAATATATTTCTGGTAAGTAGCTAATGACCATCCTAAACTAGTTCCTAACTCAGCCCAGCTTTCTGCATTATGGTCTTACTACATTGTATCTTCAAGATGACCAAGGGCTGATCTAGTTAAGCCAACTGACATTCTAGCATGAGAATAACCTATTGTCTCCTAATGTCATGATTGCTGCAATCTGTTCATATATATTAATCTTCAGTTAGGTAAAGATACCTGATAATATTAATAGGCATAGTTGGAACTGACAGGAATTATTTGCATCATTTCCCATTTCATGCGGCATTAAATGAAATGTACCATCTCCTCTTAATATTATTCAAGTATAAGAGTAGGAGCAAAAATAGGAGCAAAATGGTACAAGATTTAAACGATTTTTGTTGAAGAAAAGCGACACTTTTTATTAATAGAAATCTGTCCAATTAGTGTTGATTTCAATGAAGAACATATTTTGAAAAGATTATTTGGTGTCCTGTGCCTAAAAGAACTATGCACTATTGCTTATAGTTTCACAGTTGCACATCTCTTACAGTGTGACTGGTGTGGTTTGATGGTTGAGTGGTGTAAGTGTAATGTGCTATTTATGAACTCATTAACACCTCCAAATACTTTCCCAGTGACTAAATCCTTTCAGGTAACATAACCCAGGTGAAGGTTTTGATGAAGTGCTAAAAAAAATGCAGGCTGATGAACCTTATAGCCTCAGTTGTTGCTGTTCCCTGAGCCAATTCAGGAGTGAGTTGACTGCACATTTAAGAGTGGTGTGTCTGTGTCTACACACTTGCTGATTTCGGGTTCAAATGGTGGGCTATATGAGGAGCTCTCAAGAGGACCTTTTGTATAAAGGCAACTATGGAGGAGTTGGGAGAGGTGCAGTGGAGGGTCAGCACTCTAGAAAAACTGTGTGCTGGTGGCTCAACCAGATATTCCTTCATGAGAAATTTCACTTCCCTTGTTGAGAGCTCCTAGTGCAGGGGTAGGCAACCTGCGGGCCCGCGGGCCGGATGCGGCCCGGCGAGGCCTTGGGACCAGCCCCAAGCCCGGTCCTGCCGCCGATTGCCGCCGGGGCCTTTGGCCTATCGCACGCGGGGCAAGGGGGGCAATTGTCTATAGAAGCCTCAGAAACATGCATTTTATATTAAACATTTTTTTAAAATCAGCAAAAATTTTTTGCGTTCCTCCACTTTTTTTAAAAAAAGTGTCCACCATTTGAAAATGTTGGTGCTACATTTGTCCGTTTTATTTTATTTATTTAAATTTTTTTAAATTATTTTAATATATTTTTGCTTCGCCCCCCAGTTGTCTAGGGACAGCAAACCCGGCCCCCGGCTCAAAAAGGTTGCCTACCCCTGTCCTAGTGCAACAGAAAAGGTGGCTCCAGCTGCTTTGTATCCTGGCTACAACAAAAAGGAAGGGCATAAATAAATGCAAGGTCCTGAAGTTGGAAGACAGTGTAGCAGCACGGAAAATAATGGATTAACAAAGCAGCAATGCTACTGCCCATCGACTCCCTTTGATATTTGCTTTGCTCTGTGCAACAATTTACATGTTGCTTTTCAAAGTGTAATTCAGTAAAATGCTTTAGCCCTATAATTATAACATCAGCTGATACCATGCATTCCTCCCCCATTCGTTGTTTCAAATAATCCTTTCATGGCTCCTGGTCTTGTAGGACATCATAACATTGCTGTTTCTATGCCCTGCCTGTATCAAGTTGGTGATCACATATCAGACGGTGAGTTATCTGACCTTAACCCTCATCTCAGATTGCATATCCCAGGGTATGCAATGTTTAGCCATGTTGCAAAGTACAATAAAATCCAGAATCCACAAAACAGGATATCTTTATGGGACAAACCAAAATGCCACAAAATACATGTAGCAAGCCTTTTGAAGCTTCACTGGCTTCTTTATCAGACAAAGATGTTAAAATCATGCAGGAAAATCTCAGATTACTAACCTTAACCTTGCCAAAATAATCAGGGCTAGCCTGAAGGAAGAGACTCCTCCCTCCCTAATTGTCATCTTCCAGCCTGCGAGGGAGTTCAACAGGCAGGCCCACTCCATCAGGGCTAGCCTAAAGAAAGTGGCTCCTCCTCCATAACTGTCATCTTCCGCGCCTGCGGGGAGTTTCACCAGGCAGCGCCCAGCTCCATTAGGGCTAGCCTGAAGGAAGTGGCTCCTCCCTCCATAACTGTCATCTTCCGGCCTGCGAGCGAGTTCCCACAGGCAGCCCAGCTCCATTAGGGCTAGCCTGAAGGAAAGACTCCTCACATAACTGCCATCCCCGGCCCTAAGAGGGAGTTCATCAGAGCAGCGCCAGCGTCCATCAGGGCTAGCCTGAAGGAAGTGGCTCCTCCCGCCATAAACTGTCATCTTCCGGCTGCGAGCAAGTTCACCAGGCAGGCCCAGCTCCATCAGGGCTAGCCTGAGGAAGGAGACTCCGCCCTCCATAACGTCATCTTCCGGCCGGACAGGGATTGACCAGGCAGGCCCAGCTCCATCAGGGCTAGCCGAAGGAAGAGGCTCCTCCCTCCATATGTCACTTCTGGCCTGACAGGGAGTTGACAGGCAGGCCCAGCTCCATCAGGGCTAGCCTGAAGAAGAAAAGCCCTCCCTCTAGTCCATCTGCCTTGGTCCAGGGCCTGAGAGGGGAGAATAATCACTGGGCCTCATCCCATTTCCCACCACCATTCCCTTCTCCTTTGTTCGTTCTTTTAGATTGTAGCCAGGGCAGGGAACCGTCTTATTAAATAATAATGTTAAGCCGCTCTGATAGCCTTTAGGGCTGAAGGGCCGGATATAAATACCATAATAATAAAAGAATAAATAATAAAAATCCTCACATCCAGCCTCAACCACTTTGCAAATTACTCTTCCATTAATTCCATTTTCACAGTTTTCAGTTATAATTGAGGATGTCTTTTCCTGAAGAAAGTCTATCGAACAGCATTAAAATCAGGGGAAGAAGCAGCAACCATAGCAAAATTCCACCATCTCGCCTCCTTTTCTTTGGAGGCACACCAAGTAGTGTTGGGGCCTAGTCCTTCTCCCTCCCGCTCAGGGATTTTGCTCCTTCCAATTTGCAGTCTTACCTGCAGGGATTTCTGGGAGCAGGTTTTCTATTTAACTTAATTAATTAAATTGGATGTCTCCATGTGGACCATAAGTTTCTCTATAGTTTTAATTGTGATTAATAAAATATGAGAAATTTTGGATCAAATGGTTTTGCATGGAATCAAGGTCTGCTTTGCAGCCTGGGAAGATGTTGCACCAAGTCTATCAGTGCTGTGCTTTGCATGTTTTGAGCTATAGATGGTACATTTTCCCTATGGAACTGTCCAGTCTGAGAAGAATTACTTGTCCGTACCTGTTCCAATTAGTGATCAGAGAAGAGGTAATTTTGAAGATATGAAATGGTTTGCATGGACTCAAGCTCTGCTTTGCTGCCTGGGAAGCTGTTGCCTGGGGCTTATCACTGCTGTGCTTTGCATGTTTTAGGCTGAGTTTTTATGTTTTACTGTGAAATGTCCAATCTGATAGAATTAACTTGTCCATGCCTGTTTCCTTCAGCCTTAGCACTCCAGAAATGCAGTGCAGATACCATTTCAATATTAGAATTTGGCTCCTGAACTAAAAATGTTTCCCCACCAAGCTCTAAAATCATACCCTGAAAGACAAGTTGAAAGATTTCATTGGTGTTATTGAATATGTAGGAACAGCAGCACATAGTGGACTGCTTCCAAAAACTCAACTAGTATTTTCAACTCAACTATTTGGTGAATACTCGGGGTGAAAAATGTTGGTTTGGAGAGGGCAACACACAGAGACACATTCAGGCCTCCTAGGTTGGTCTACCCCGTGAATAGATTTATCTAGTCTCAACCACTCATCTGGATTTCTGCTGATAAGTGAAACTTGTAGAAGAAAGCTACACTTCAAGGAGAGTTATGCTTGGATGAAGATTCTTCTATTTGTCAGGTCTGACCAATCTGATTGAGTTGGAATTTAGATTTAGGGATTGCTTGGATCAGTCATTGCTAGCATCACTAGTAGACCAAGTGTCTGGAGCTGGTTCCATTCTTGCTTAACATTAATTCACATGTCTAATCCTTCATATTCCTCTCTGTATCCTTGCTCTTTCCCATATGTACCATTCCAACCTTGGTACAGCCTGGCATTTATAACTGTGAAAGAGCGCCCCCTTCCAATGAGTGAAAAACATTATCTGGGAATCACACTCACAGGGGCTGCTTTTATCAGTGTGTGCTGCCTGGGTCTTTTTAGGAGAAAGGCAGCATAGAAATGGAGTATAAATAAATAGCCTAGGTGGAAGAGTTTAATAAAGCAGTCATCAGTTGGGCCTGTTACAGACAGCCAAATAAAGCTGCTTTGAGTCACTTTGGAGGTATGGTATTTCAATGATACCATGCGTCCTAAGAGTCCAAAGGCCGCACCAAAGCCATGTTCCAGTCCAAGGACTGGAGTGCAGCTTTGGTGAAGCTTCCAGACTCTAGGATTCATGCCATTGAAATACCATACCTCCAAAGTGACTCGAAGCAGCTTTTATTTGGCTGTCTGTAACAGGTTGGTTTCCTTTTGCTCCTAGCCATGAAATCCTTATCCTCTGAAGGAAATTCTGGAAGGGACAGAGTCACTGTATTTTCTCTCTCTCCCCAACCATCAGGAGAGGAGGTGGTGATATTGAAATTTTCTGTTTCTTCTCTCCTGTTTTGGTCATGCCCTGGCCTTACGTAAGTGCAAGTGGAAAGGTAACACGCACAGGAAATAGGAATGCTGTGCTTTCTAATTCAGTGCATTCAGTAAACTGTGCATTGAGATATAATCAAATACACTTTCCATAGTTTTCTTTAATGCCCATCTAATTTGTACAGGTATTTCTTCACCAGTTGCTTTTTCTTCTTGAAACTACTATGTGGAGGTATTTACAGATTGAACTGGCAGGGGAAATGAAATCAAATTTGGAGGGGTCAGGATACAGAATATACCAGCGGAAGTATAGTACTGGTATTGAAATCTGAATCTGACATAATTTCATGACACCCCTGTCCTGTCCCCCACCCCATTTGGTGTGTGTGTCTTTATCTACACTCCTAGAGAGAACATATTTCTTTGAAAGGGGAGGGGGAAAAAAGGAACCAAGTAATAGCCTGGATTACTGATGCATCTCTGTTGTAAGATGCATTACTTTCTTTATGTGAGACTAGTGCTTGTGGTTCTAGAATTTGGCTGACAGAAGCATGTTGCTGAAAGAAGAAATGTTTTCTTTCATCATCTGGAAAGGTCTTTAAAATTCTTTCTGCTTATCTTTTAGAACGTTGATGAAGTGGTAAACACAACATTAATCCATACACAAGCAGGATTCCAAATACACAATCCATACACAAGCATGATTCCAATTGAGAATGTCTGTACATTTTTTCATGCTTTCTTTTCATTGTTTATTACCTTTAGACATGAGATGGTGCATAAAGGATGCAAGTGAACTTATATACTGATTTTTCCCTTACTTTCCAGGTGGTGAATGTAACTGGAAACCAGGACATCTGCTACTATAATTTCCTCTGTGCTCATCCACTGGGGGTCTTGAGGTGAGTGAATGTGTTTCTGTGAGGGAACCCCCAGTTTATTGCTTGTTTCTTAAAACTTGAGGGGCTGGAGGGATTTCATCTTGAGTGTGTATGAGTGATAGCAGTCTATCACTGTGTCAGAAACTTGTATCAATACAATTTATTGAGTAGCCCAAGGGCCGTTTCAAAATACTAGTAACATAATAAAAAGCAGTATCACACAGCTATATAGACTTGCCTTTCCTCAAGATTATAAATGATATCATAGAATCATAGAATCGTTGAGTTGGAAGAGACCACAAGGGCCATCCAGTCCAATGTGTGGCCATATCCATTCGTGTATTTTTCCCAAAGTGTATTTTTTGTGCTTTTAATGCTAACAAGTCTGCCTTGTTTTGACAATGATGGTGATGATGATGATGGTGATATTGATATCAGCCAGCTTCTGAGGCATGCGCTCACTGTTTCTGAAGCCGAGAGAGTGTGACTTTCAAAGTGCATTTTTTGTGCTTTTAATGCTAAGAAGTCTGCCTTGTTTTAACAATGATAGTAATGATGGGGATATTAATATCAGCAAGCCTCTCAGGCATAGCCAATGTAAGTTGCTCTGATTTTTATAAACTCATGAGCAGTGGAGAAAAATCAAAGTACTTTGAGAAAGTACACACTTCTGAGAAGTACAGTTGGTGCAAGAAACCTGAGACCGAGGGCAAATCCACTTCTTGTTAAACCACCTTGACATGTTAAATATGCATAGCCATGTTAACCTATGTTCAGTGTTAAACCCAAAGGGTTTGGTTATGCAATAAGCCTCTGAAATATGCAAGAGGCCATGTTAAATAGAGCCATGTTCAATGCCCAAATGTGCTGTTGTGTGTGTTTTGGAATTGGGGGAGGGGGAGGGGGGTTGGCCAGAAAGGGAAGTACATTTCTGCCGTCTGTCTAGGAATAATGCCAAAATGTCCTCCATTTTGAGCATGCCTAGGAAACATGCGTTTATATTAATGCTTTTTTAAATTATTAATCTTTTTAAGTTGTTTGTGTGTCCTCCATTCTAAAAGTATGTCCTACATTTGGGGCTAAATTTTGTCCTACATTTGTCCTACTTTTTTACATTTGTCCCAGTTGGAGGCTGACAGTTATGCCAACCCTATTTCTATGGGCTTTATGTTCCGTTTTTGCATCCAAACAAGCAGCCTTCCCCAGCGGCATCGGAAACAACCGCTTTCCCCCTCCTCGCCAGCATGTCTCCTTCCTATATACAGTCCGTCCTCACCTTATGCGGGAGATCCGTTCCGGATCCTTCCGTGTAAGGCGAATTCCGCCTATGCTCGAACCCCATTGGAAACAATGGGGCTTGTGCGCGGTGGTGCAGGCACGCGCGGGGCGCAATGGGTGCGCGCGCCCATTCAATTGAATGGGACGCGCCGCCCCTTCTGCCCCGCGCACACGCCACGGCTTGAGCACATACACTCAAGTCCGCGTATGGCGCGGGCGCACTGTACACACATATGTAACACAAGCATTCACACACATTCTATCAATCTAAAAGCACCAGCACTTGCACAAGCTGTAAAAAAAACAACGTTGCTTGCGAAGTGATCTGTGTGAAAGGGGAAGCATGTTCCACCCTCTGCCCACCCTCTGCTCAGTCCACGTTAAAACGTGAATACATTCATTCCCCAGCTGCCTTATGTTTAAGTCTTAAATTTAAATTTTAACACTTAAACAGAAAGTTATAATAAATAACTTTCTTAATAAATCTGGGCTAGGTAGGAAGCATGTTCATTTGGCAGCTGCCATATTTCAGTTTGGAGAAGGGCAGTTGCGGGACTCATTTCTGCAGTGGCTGACCCCAAGAGTGCAGTGTGTGTGTGTGTGTGTGTGTGTGCACAGATGTAATTTTTACTCATCTTGACACTTTTCCTCTGTATATACAAATAGTTTTTACCCAAAAATAAGCTTTTGAATGATACGTTTCAGCCATGCAAGGCCCAGATTGATACAGAAGCTGCTGAGCCTGCAGAGTTTCAGTTCCATGCCACAGCTTTGCAGCTTGAAATGCTCTTTTATTTTTCTCCTTTTCTAGGACATGTCCTACATTTCAACCTTCTGTCCAGGAGGAATTTCAAAATGTCCTCTATTTTGAACATGATAAAAAAGCTGAATTTACATTTATATTAGTGTTTTTAGCTTTTATTTTGTAGTCTTACATTTTTTTTTGAATGTCCTACCTTCTGCACAGTGCCTTGTCCTCCTTCGTGGTTAGGATATCTGGTCACCCTGAGCAATTTAGTTTATTTATAGGTTTAAAGTGTGCGTGTGTGGGAACTACATTTGGCTCTTTGTAAACCTGTTAAATACCACCCTACCCTGAAGCGATACAGTCTACTCTGCTCAAAAATGTTGGAAATACATGGTATTATTTTTTTAAACCATCACATACATTTTTACATGGGTAGATTCCCTTAGGACAGAGGGGGACATTGTGTGTCTCATGTCCATGTTTAGGCCATGGTAGGAGTGCCCTTCTTCAGTCTCACTCTCTTACTGTCATTTTCTTCTTTGCAGTGCGTTCAACAACATCCTCAGCAATGCCGGCCACTTGCTGCTGGGCTTTCTTTTCCTGTTGATTGTCCTACGCAGAGATATTCTCCACAGGAGGTCCTTGGAAATGAAAGACATCTACACAATGGTAGCACTGTAGTTTGGTCCTAGTAGAAAGGCATGGCCTTTGGGTCATGAACTCCAGCCGCAAAATGATTAGCTAGAATTGCCTCATTGCTGTGTTGAAGGGGAAGACCTAGCACATTGTCATTTCTTGAGAAAGATATGCCTTTGGCTGCATCCCATGATTCTTTTATGCAGGATTTATATATTCATTTTATAGATTTTAAATGTATTCATTTAAAATATATAAAATGAATATATTTTAATGAATGAATATATAAAATGAATATATTTTAAATGTATTCATTTTACTTTATTTAACTACTGGAGATCTGTAATAGATTCTCCGGTTAAGGTTTTTCCTAAGCTGTGTTTCCAACATTTATCAAGCTGCAAAGTCTGGAGTTTAAGATACCATAGGTTGCTTGAATCATAACCTGCTCTAACTGAAAATCCTTCTACCTGGAATTCAAGAGAAGCTTCGTGAATACATTTTTAACCATGTTATGTATCTGGATAGACTGGCTATTAACAATTCGAAATTTTCCAAATAGTTTAGATTATATAAATTGGACCATCAGATGGCTGTTTACCTAGGGAAGCTTACATTCCCAAAGCCTTAGGCAGGCTTTTACAGCTCTTCGTTTTCCAACAATGCCTTCAGCCATGATCAATGGCAGATATTCACACACACCTAAGGATTCCTGTTTATGTATTTGTCTCATTATCTGCTTTTTTGCTCACTATATACTGATCCAAGAACTAAATTTATGGGATCTACATTCTGTCCAATTTACAGTCTAATACCACTTCTGAAAAGATTTTTTATCTCCTGTCTCATATAGATTCCAAGGTAACTTAAAAGATTTCACTGTTTGCCTCAGCAGCAATCAAAATTCGGGCAAGGGTAATAGCAGACATTGCAGTTGATTGTCATGGGGATGATCTTATCTAAACTTTGAAGCTGTTTTTAATGTTGCTTTATTTAATTGTCTGGAATTTTATTATGTTTAATGTATAAAATTTGGATGTTAGTTATTTGAAGCATTTTATAATTCTGAATTTCTGTCATCGGTTTTACATTTTAATCATGCGAATGGGCTTTGGCTTAAGCATTAATAAAAATTGAATTGAATATATATAGAGAAAAAGGGGGAGGGAGAGAGGGAGAGAAAGTGTGTGTGTGTGTGTGTAGTAAATGTGTGGGTGCACACACACACATACTGTATATGGCTAACATCCAGTTGGTGAATTATGATGGCTTAATTCAAAGATATAGCCGTATTAGTCTGTAGAATCAGTATGTAGAGAAATCTGGGGTAATGAAGGAATATTGAACAGTATGTTTATATTTAAGACTTGTTATTTTGAATAGAAAAATGCTTTTTGGAGCATGTTGAGAGATTTTAAAGGTCATTTTAAAAATCCTATTGGATAGATTTTATTAAAAAAAGTAGTTAAAAGGCAGCCAAGAAAGAAAGAAAGATATAGCACCAGGTAGCCTAACAGTGGCTACAGTCATGATGCCTAAGTCCAGTACAGTGGTGCCTCGGGATACAAAATACCCAGGTTACGAAATTTCCGGGATACGAAAAAATCCCATTGGAAATAATTGTTCCGGGTTACGAATGTTTTTTCGGGTTACGAAGAAAATTTTTGGTGCTTTTCGGCGCTTTTTCGCACGAAACGCGGCTTTTCCCCATTAGCGCCTATGGCAATTCGGCTTACGAAGGCTTTTCGGGTTACGAAAGCGGCCGCGGAACGAATTAATTTCGTAACCCGAGGCACCACTGTATTAAAAGTTGTATATATCAGTTACTATATCCAAGTTGCAGGGGGTGCAACTGCGCTCATTCTCTGATTCTGGGTTTCCAGAGGTAACTGGTGGGCCCAGATGGAAAAAAATTGGCTAGACAGATCATTGGTCTGATCCAGGATGATTCTTACATTCTTAAGTAGATATAACCCTTTACTTGCAGCAAATTTGCTGCTTCTCAGAACATGTGACTGCTAGGTTGATTGATGCATATTTTGGTGCCAGTGAACTCCTTAAAAGGGCAGGATTAACTTAACAAAGCTTAACAATGCCTTCCAGAGAGTAAATAAACTATCCTGGCACCCTGGCAATCATGTGCTCGTATAGGGTGAGTTAATGGATGTTATACAAAATCAAATCAGAAATACACATTGTGGTATTTTCACTTTTACTTTATATTCTCACAGTAATCACAATTTTATTTTATTGTCTGGACAAGATGCTACTACGACTCTTTATGTCCTCTTGTGTTCTCCTTTGTGACAAGGGGCCCATTCCCACTATTGTTTCAATCGGATCATGTGGAATCACAATCTGGTTTAAACCACCATGGTTCCCACTTGGGAATTGATTTGGAATCGATTCCTGGGGGGGGGGGGATAGATTCTCCCCATTTAACCCATGCCAAAAAGGAGCTGAGTTTATTTGACAATAAATCGATTCAGCCCAGTGGGAGCCCAGGGTGGATTCGAATCCACCCTGGCAGCCCCTCTCCGCCCCGACCATGCCTCCCTCCCACCTAGCCTTCCTTCCTTCCTTCCTTCCTTCCTTCCTTCCTTCCTTCCTTCCTTCCTTCCTCCTTCCTCTCCTCCTCCTCCCCTCCTTCCCTCCTGCCTGGGCCCCCCGTCCATCTGTTCTTCTTGCGGGGGGGAAGAAGGCTGCCAGCCGGGGCGCATCGGACATGCCTCCATCCGGTGTGCCTTAGTCTGTCCTCCAACAATGTCCAGGACTAAGGCACGTCCAAAGACCCTGGGCTGGCAGCCTTCTCCGCTGCCGCCGCCGCCCTCCAGGCTGCCGGGGCCTCCCAGAATCCCAGAATGAAGGACAGCGGTGGCGGTGGCTGTGGCAGCGGAGAAGGCTGCCAGCTGGGGGGCTTTGGACGTGCCTCTGTCCTGGACGTTGTTGAAGGATGGACTAAAGCATGCCGGATGGAGGCACATGTAATGAGCCCCGGGCGGCAGTCTTCTCCGTAGCTGCTGCCGCAAGAATAACGGAGGGAGGCAAGGGAGCTGAAGCAGGCGGCGGAGGGAGCCCTGACAGTCCCCGCCACCGCCACCACTGCTGGGGGCCCTAGGCAGGAGGGAGGGAGGGAGGGAGAGAAGCCTGTCAAAAAGAAGCCTGTCGAAACAGGCACATCAATTCCTGAAAGGAATCCTGAAACCAGAGCAAACATGGTGGGAACCACTGTGTTTGCTAAAACGGTTTCAGGATTCGGTTCAAGAACCGAATCTACAGGTAAATGGGAATGAGCCTAAGCATATCTATTTTCCGTACCAAAAAAGTAAGGATTGCTGGCCTCCACATGGCTGTTTCTCAGGTTACAGGTTTGAAACTGTGCTCTGTACTCTTAGGTGCCAAGAGGGTCTACTGACAAATTTCTCGCTTTGTACCATCTCCTGTTCATGATTTACTTTTGTCTCAAAGTATTAGAAGTGACTTAGTTATCAAAAAATCAATACAATTGTTCTTAGGCAGGATTAAGACAGCCACTAAATATGATTGCTGTTTAAAAACTTCTCATGAGCTGGAGGGATTATCTGTTGCCTCCAAATGTGCAGTGAGCCCGGCATCACTGTCCTGAACACTTCCTTAAGCAGTGGAGAATGCTGTAAATGCTGAGATTAGACAGACCTGTAACAACTCTACAAGTAACTCCTACACAATCAGCTTTTAAACAGTGTGATTGGTGGTATCTGAGTGGGTTTAACTAGTTTGTGGCAAACTTGTACAGTACAAATTCGGCAATGGATTGGTCTCATCCTGTTGAACCTGACCATTGAAGCATCTGTCTGAATGCTTTAAGCACTACAAATAATCTTGTATCTAGCAAATTGCTTCCCCTCTTCTCATACATGGAACCATTCTAAGAGAGTGAAGGTGTTTGTTATGTGCACCCAAATGTCCACTCCCTGTTGGTTCTAATGACATAGTCATAGTCATAGTTTGGTGACCTATGTTGAAGAAAGATCCCATCCAAGCTTATGTATGTGTTACTGACACAAAGTATGTTTGTGTGGTCTTTCTCTTTTCTTTTCCCTTCCCTTCCAGGAATATGGGATCCCCAAGCACTTTGGCCTCTTCTATGCCATGGGCATTGCTTTGATGATGGAGGGTGTCCTGAGTGCTTGTTACCATGTCTGCCCCAACTACTCTAATTTCCAGTTTGGTAAGCAGAGAGATTCTTCCACCCAAAAAGCATGGGGGTGGGTGGGAAGGAGAATGGAAGCAGGGGGAGGTGGTGATGCTTTTGTCTCTTGACATTATGAGCAGAGTCCCTGTGAACTGGTTTCAGTGGTACCTGTAGGTATTAGACACTTTGAGGCGAACAGAGTTAGCTTGGATTGTTGCAAGCGCAGTACTTGAAGCCTTTAAATAAGGGCTGGGCGTTTCTTCTTTTCCTTCTTCCTGTTCATGTTATAAATAGCTATTTGCACTTCAGCCCTCCACATGTCTATGCGATACCCACTGAACATTCTGCCATGGCCATGGCAGGCTTGAATTCTTATCATTAAAAAAAGTTAAAACTCAAATGTTTAATCATTCCTACTAATTTAATTTCAATTATGGTTCGGTTTTATTCATGGACCTCACTCCGATAGTTTTGGTCCACAACACCATTACCTCTTTAGGATAGTTGTCAGTGGCTCTGAATATAAGCTTTGTCCCCCAGAAAAATCCTTGCCAGTAATGCCAGTATTGTCTCTCTCTTCTTTTTTGACAGACACCTCCTTCATGTACATGATTGCTGGGCTGTGCATGCTCAAACTTTACCAGACGCGTCACCCCGACATCAATGCCAGTGCCTACTCGGCCTACGCCTCCTTTGCTATGGTCATTTGTCTTGCTGTGCTTGGAGTGGTATGGCTGCATCCAAACACATTCTATTCCTCACAGAGGGACTGACACAGCAAGAAGGAGGAGAAAGTGCCAAGGGTGGAGAAGGCTGGGGAAATGGACGGTAGCATCTGAAACAATTATGATTTGGGCCGTCTTGTTGTCAACCACAGCAGACTCCTGAAATAGAAGATGTCAGCTACACATTCTCCAGCATACCCTTTCCAACAGACATTTCCATGTCTTCCAGACAAGAGATTAAATTAAATAATTGATTTAGTTGCATGCACATAGTATTTAGCCATCTGTGTGCATGCAACTTTATAAAAAATGGCGTGACAGGAATTTTCCAGTTTCCATGGAATTTATAATCTGAACTAGACATAGGGAACAAGGATGGGACAGTGGGGTAAGAAAGAAATAGCTGATTATTTTAACCACAGATGGTTATATTTGTGTGCCTTCAAGTTGTTTCTGATTTATGGCAATCCTAAGGTGAACCTATCACAGGGTTTTCTGAAGGCTGACAGTGTGTTATTTGCCCAAGGTCACCCAGTGGGGTTTCATGGCTGAGCAGTGATCTGAATCTTGGTCTCCAGAGTCATACTCCAACACACAAACCACTACCCCACACTGGTACTTTGGTTTAAAAGAGCCAGCATGTTGTGTTGTGTTGTGTTGTGTTGTGTTGGACTAGAACTCAGGGAGACCAGGGCTCAAATTTCTGCTTGGCTACAGAATCCTCCTGAATGACCTTAGGCAAATTATAGTTGCTCATCATCAGAGGAAAGCAATGGCAAACCTCCTGGGAACAAATCCTGCCAAGAAAACTCTGTGGTCGATTTGCCTTAGGGTTGCCATATGTTGGAAGTCTCTTGAAGGGACAATAAATGTTGATTTAGTTACAGGAAAGCCAAGGTCCTTGCAGAGCCAGCATCGTCCTTGCAAGACCAGGCTGAAGTGACCAGCATTCTCCTAATGAAAATTTGCTTGTATTGGGAGAAGGGAGGGAGCTGCAGAGGTCAGTAGGCAACCAACAGTTTGTGGCAGGGTGGTCTTCTCCCATCCCTATTCAAGTAAATAGAATTATTCCCCCTTTCAGCTAATAAGGGAGAAAAGGTCACCCTGCAGAAAGATGGCAGGAGGCGACCACCCTCACTCTTCCCAAGAATCTTTATAGGAAGTTAGTGCACAGAAAGGATAGATGGAGGTAGGTGGGTGCTAATGATATTAGGTACAGATATTATGAGTTGTTCAAGCATTCAAGCCATATACATGCTCCTCAGGGACCTGGAGTTCTCACAGTTGGAGAGGCCAGAGGACAGCCACTGGGGAAAGTAGAAGCTTTTCAGGGTCTTTTTTCTGTTCCTGGGAGTTCTCAAGTGGGGATTAAACCTTAGTACTTTCATTTAACTGGCTTGCAAAATGAACTGCCCTGGACTGGAGCCTGTCTCTCCATAGTGCTGTTAAGGTTTGCAAACTAAAGCATCCTGGAACTTTGAAAGTTTTGTTGCTAAGTAAAATGACACTACATTAGCTAAGCATGAAAGTTCTGGTCAAAATTACTTAATAAGCTAGAAATATTCATCAGTTTTCATGTGCAAAGTGTATGAAATCTCTGTGTTATTCCTAGTGTGACAGATTAAAATCCACACAGGTCTTTTTCTGGCAGAATGAACGCTAGCATATATGCATCCAATAAATAGCACAATCTTTCCTCACATTGTAGCAGAAAAATAGGTGCATGCCACTTTGGCCTTTTTGCTTGTTCTGCCTTTGGGGTTAATACAGGAAGCTCCATTTTTCTGAGTCAGGCTGTGTCCCACCTTTTCAAGAGCCCAGACAGAAACTCGTTCTCAATTTTGTTACCAGAGGACCTTTTAATTGGATACATCAGTAACTGAACCTAGAGCCATATACATGCGAAGCACTCCCACTGAGCTATAATACCATTGATAAAGATTCATTCAGAATTTCAACTCCTGAAGACAATTCTAAAGTTCTCTTTCACTTTTATTGAATCCAGAATCAATAAATTTACTGAAAAACACCACCTTGTTGATTTTATTGCTGTCAAACAAGAAGAAAGCTGAGTCCCTATAACGGGAGGAAGATCGGGTATAAATAAATAAAATAATAATAAATAACAATAAAGCTATTGAATACTTGCTGCTCCTGAAAAAGATGCAAGATTTTTCTTTTTCTTTAGGTTTTCTGGTAAGGGGTGACTTTTTCTGAACACCAGGTTATTAGAATAAGCATCTCACCCACACCTCCTTTGTTATGTTTGGAATACAGTACTGTACAACACATCTTAATCTCATTTATGGAAGAGAGGAAAATCTTTTTCATAGCTGGAAATTGGGTGTAGTATTGAACAAAACTCAGTATTTTGTTATTGCTGTTGTTCTGCTTTGTTTGTTCCAGGTTTTTGGAAAAAATTCTGTGTGGTTTTGGGTCCTCTTCTCACTTATCCATGTTGTTGCCTCACTTGGTCTCAGCACCCAGATCTACTACATGGGTCGTTTCAACATAGGTAAGTGAAAGGCACTCTGGCCCATCTGGAGGTATTTATTTTGGAGGGATTAATGAAAATCCAGTGATATCTCTAAATTGGGAGAACAGCTGTGGTCTTCCATGAGTTGGACTGCAGTTCCAAGCATACCACACTACAGTGGTACCCCGGGATACGAATGCGCCGCCTTACGAAATTTCCGGGTTACGAAAAAAATCCATTAAAAAAAACTGTTCCGGGTTACGAAGGTTATTTCGGGTTACGAAAAAATTTTTGGTGCTTTTCGGCGCTTTTTCGCACGAAATCGCGGCTTTTCCCCATTAGCGCCTATGGCATTTCGGCTTGCGAATGCTTTTCGGGTTACGAAAGCGGCGGCGGAACGAATTAATTTCGTAACCCGAGGCACCACTGTATTGACTCTGCTGACTAAGGCTTATTGGTGGTGCAGTCCAACATTATCTGGTGGTCACCATTGCCTATTGACTTTAGGGTTGCAGACAGATGTGGGAATGAGGGGATGGAGTTTGTTTCTTGTATCACTGTCAGATATATGAAATGAGAATTAAGATGGCAGGTTGATATTTCTATTTATTGTCTCAATAAATAGGTCTAGGGAATTGTATTCCAGCTCTCTAAAGAATCTGGTCCTGGCTTCATCTTTTATCTGAACTCCATAGCTGTGCTATGTGACTGATCATTGCCAAGGCATCTTTCCTTCCCCTGCTCAGTGATGCTCAGGGTTGGTGTGTGTGGGTGTGCGTAGTCTGCTTTGGTAGGCATTTTCAGGACCCCTTTCCAAGCTGCAGCATGTCTGTTGTGGTCTTGCATTGTGTGACAGTGTACTCCTCTTCTCATGTGTTGTTTTTCCTTCCTCTTTTGCTTCTCTTTGCCTCAGATGTCTCTGATCCAGGTAATGAGCCCTTGTGTTCCCCTTTCCCATTTAGACTCTGCAAGCATGGACCTTAAGCAGCCAGCACAGGAAGCATGCTCTTCCTTTTCTAAACTGCATTTCCCTCACCTGAGATCTCTGCCATCAGCCATCCAGCCCCACTAGTTATGGATGAAACAGACTGCAGTCTAAGATATTGGAGGGTGACAGGTTAGCAAAGGGTTTTCAGACTTTTTTTAACCAATGGTGCTGTGGCCAGATGTAGTAGAGTAAGCTGCAGGATGCAGTCGAAACACCAGTGCTGTTTTGGCTGCCCTCAACCTCTCCAGGCTGGTCAGGACTTCCCTTCCTCAGATACCTGGGGAATTGCCTCTCCTGGATGACTCTGTTTAAATAGGTTGCAGGGCTTGTTTAAAACAAGACATGGACTCAGGGGGTTGTTGTTGTTTGGGGGGCAATTTTGGAAGTCTACATAGTCCACAAAGATTCCTGGGTTATAAAAGTGGTCTGTAATCTGTCACAGTTGCTTACCTTCTCTCTGGTAACTGGTGCCAGATACCTTGACAGTGTCTTCAAGTATACTGTGGTGGGCACATCCATACTTGCAAATATTTAATATCCTAACAAGCATATACCTTCTAAGGGATGACTACTTTTTTAGTATTATTATTTTTTTAGAATTAATAGGATTTACCTGCTTGTTGGTTCATCATTCAAAAATGGTGTCAGGCAGTGTGTGCTGGTTGGGACTAGTCAGTAAGATGCAGGCCATTATTGTGACTTCACTCTTTAAAACATTTCCATGCTACCTTTGAGTTTAAAAATTTCCAATGCAATTTTCAAATTAGGGGAATGACTAAGTTTTTAAATGTGATCTGCAGAACTTGCCATGGTAGCAAAAAACAAAAACAAAGCAGCTAAAATAGAACAGAATGACAGTATCACAGTTAAAATGTTTACAAGTCCTGGGACAAACAAGAGGTCATAGGAGTACCTGAATTTACCTAAAGCAGTGGTTCCCAACCTTCCTAATGCCACGACCCTTTAATACAGTTTCTCATGTTGTGGTGACCCCCAACCATAACATTATTTTCATTGCTACATGCAAATATGTGTTTTACAATGGTCTTAAGTGACCCCTGTGAAAGGGTCATTCGACCCCCAAAGGGGTCCCGACCCACAGGTTGGGAACCACTGACCTAAAGGCTCTGACAGCCTTCATGTGAGCTCCAGGTAAGCCATTCATGCCTACTGAGCATTCCATAGTCAGGGCACGGTAGCTAAAAAAATACTGTTCCCACTTACTGCCTGTCTTAATCTAGGAAGGGAGCACCCAGTAATGGGTCTCAGATGATGCTGATGTTGATGCTGATGATAGAGACGCTCAGGCAAATTCATGCAAAAGTCCCAATTGTATAGGGCCTTAAGATCAGTATGTCATATTATACTCTTAAAAGGAGTGGGAACTAAAATGTTTTGTGTTCTCTTAGTCATTGGCCTGTTACAGACTGCCAAAATAAAGCTGCTTCGGGTCTCTTTGGAGGTATGCTGTTTAAATGATGCATGGGTCCTAAGAGTCCAGAGGTCACGCCAAAGCCACACTCCATTCCTAAGCACTGAGTGCAGCTTTGGTGCAGCTCCGGATTCTTAGGACGCATGCATCATTTAAACGCATACCTCCAAGAGACAAAAGCAGCTTTATTTTGGCAGTCTGTAACAGGCCTTAGTCAACATTCTTGTGTGTGCCTTCAAGTCATTTCTGACTACGGCAACTCTCCAGTGACTCTTATCATGAGGTTTTCTTGGCAAGTGTTCAGAGGAGTTTTTCAGTGCCTTCCTCTGAGACTGAGAGAGTGTGACTTGCCCAAGGTCACCCAGTGGGTTTCCATGGCTGAGTGGGAATTTGAACCCTGTATCCAGCGGTCATAGTCAAACGCTCAAACCCTACACTATGTTGCTAGTATTCTACCCATGTATTTTAATCAGTTGTCATTTCTCAAATCCATATCAATTTGCACTCCAGAAATCCAAATCACAAGTCACAAAGCCCCCCTCTGCTCTCTTTAGTTGCTGGGAAAATGCATCTTCATCACATCATTAGGTTTTTAGCAAACAGCAGTCATGTAAGCTAACATTCTCACAGTATTGCTATATATATCTTTGCACCAAGCAGAGGCTGTTCAATTTTTGATTTTTGCTAGAACCTAAAATTTCTTCAATAGGAGCAAGATGCAAAATGCAGGCACCTCTGAGCCCATTTAAATCTGTTTATTTTAGTGGCAGAACTGTAGGACTCATGATTATTCGACATTAAATTTACTGCTGGTTATCTTAGGCTTCTGTCATTTCAGCAGCCTCTTTTAGGTGGATCTTGGTAGATCTTGATTAGTCTTCCCTTCTCTGGCCTGTTACAGACAGCCAAAATAAGCTGCTTCGAATCACAGTGGAGGTATGGTGTTTCAATGATGCATGCGTCCTAAGATCCAGAACACACCAAAGCCACCCAATCTTAGGGCTGGAGCGTGGCTTTTGTGCGGACTCTTAGGACGCATGCATCATTGAAACACCATACCTCCACTGTGACTCGAAGCAGCTTTATTTTGGCTGTCTGTAACAGGCCTCTGTTCCTTGTGCTGTTGGTGTCAGCAACCTGACTGCCAGTGAACTACAGTCAGCCTTTCTTATATACAGATTTCTTCTACATGGATTCAAGCATACATGATTTGAAAATGTTCAAAAAAAAGTATAAATTTCAAATATCAAACCTTGATTTTCCATTTTTTTTATAAGGGACACCATTTTGCTATGTCATTATATACTTGAGCATACACGGATTTTGTTATACATGGGGGATCTTGGAACCAAACCCCAGTGTATAACAAGTGTCCACTGTACTCTGTGCTATTTTCTTTGGCAGACTCTGGGATTTTCCAGCGCGCAATGATGGTGCTGTACACAGACTGCGTCCAGCAGTGCAGCCGACCGATGTACATGGTAAGAATTGCAGACGCCTGCTGGAAAGTTTTCAGAACTACTTGTTTTGCTTTCTGCTTGACCATGTATAAATGAGTCACACACACACAAAAAGAACAGTGATATGGTTTTTTAAAGAGCTACTAATTACATGAAACCAATAGGGCTTGAAAATCTTTAACACTGAATAAACAACAATTTTAAGTGTAGAAATGCAGATGGCAAATGCATGCTCTTCTCTTCCCCCAAGGAGCTGTAGATAAACTGTTTGGAAGAAGTTGAGACAGGTCTCCCTGAGTGAGAGTGTCAGGTTTTCTTTTCTTTTCTTTTCTTTATATTCTAACTTTCTCCCAGTATGGGACTAGAGCTGGTTCACAATTTGAGTTAAAACAATAGTACAAAAGTTAAAAGCCATTAAACAATCATATTAAAACATTAATTTTAGACATTTTAAAAGGACAGTTAATACTATAATAAAGATAAAAGTATAATACAATACATCCCAATTAAAAGATTTTCTATAACAGACCATTAATGAACAAAAGCCTAAGTAACAGAAACGTCTTCACCTGACAGCAGAGAGGTAGCCAACCTAGCTTTCCATTGAAGGATATTCCACAGTCTCAGAGCAGCCACTGAAACGTCTGTCTCTTTTGTCTTCTCTAAACATACGCATGATGGTTGTGGGACCAAGAGAAAGCCCTCCCTCAACGATCCTAAAACTCAAGCATGCTCATAGAAGGTGTTAGGGTCTTTCAGAGAGTGTATCAAGCCATTTAGGGCTTGATACAGCATAACCAGTACTTTGAATTGTGTCCAGCAATGAACCGGTAGCCAACAAAGCTGTTTCAAGAGGAGGTTATATGTTCTCTGTAACCAGGCCCAGTTAGCAGCCTGGCCACAGCATTTTGAACCACTCCTTTATAACAGGTATTTATCTAATATCCTAACTATCATCAGCATTCAAAGACAGCCATGTTAGTCTGGAAAATCAGTATGCCAAGAGGTCTATTGACATCCTTGAGACTAACTGAAAGAGAGAGGGTAGTAACAGATCTTTTGTAGACTTGAGCCTACTTCCTCAGATGCTTGGATAGTCCAGGGACAGATCTATATAAACCTGTTGTGTGTGAGAATGCAAAACTTTGTGGGTGTGAAGAAGAAGTAACAAGTTCATTTTTAATGATGGCCATTAGGAGACAAGGCAGGACAAGCAGGAGGAAGGATGTTGCCTAAAAGCCAAGGTGAATAGCAGCACCAGCATTATCAGATATGGTACTTACCGTATCTTAGGAACACCTATAGCTGCAGTCATGGAAGCATTTACAAACTGCTTACCTTTTCTGTCTTTTGGACCTGCTCAAGCTTCCTTGTCTGTTAATCTCTGCGTATCAGGAGTGACTGTTTATTGAGTTTTGATTACCAACCACCTAGTGACAAGTTTCACTGGTCTTTTGTCCTCAGTCAATAAGACAAGACTTGCAGTAGTTTCTGTGTTGAAGATCACCAATCCTCCAGTTGGAAATGTCAGGCTACTACTGGCCACCATTATTCTGTCTCCATGTCTCCATGTGACTGCATCACGTATGATTAACCATGATTAAGGACTTTTGTACCAGTTAAACAGGTCTCTTGTTAGATG
Organism: Sceloporus undulatus; assembly: GCF_019175285.1. NCBI lineage: Eukaryota > Metazoa > Chordata > Lepidosauria > Squamata > Phrynosomatidae > Sceloporus > Sceloporus undulatus. Next base: position 227,358,462 of record NC_056523.1, read on the forward strand.
AGCACTGGTGGAGTCAGTGTAGACTCAGATCTATGTTATTGGTAGTTTACAAGATGCATGGACCTAAACTATCTTGAAATTACAATTTCAGATAGAAGATGCAGGGGGTGAGATATGGAAGATGTTCTTCCTCATTTGGCTCAAGGAAACATGGTGTAGAACAGTCGGTCCTTCGTATCCATGGGGGTTCTGTTCCGGATCGCTCCATGGCTGCCAAATATCGTAGGACCTGAAGTACCATTCCTCTTATTGGCAGCACATTAGCATGGCCACATGTGTTTCTGCCATTTAGGGGGACAGGGTGGGGCCATCCACACATGCTCCAATCCACAGATGACAAGCCCACAGATAGCAAGGCATGACTGCATAATAATTAAGAGTATGAGCATTGAATCAGAAAGCCAGGATTTACATCTCACTGCAGCCATGAACTTTTAAGGATGTTTTGGGAAAGGCATTCTTTATCCTGGTTAATCTAGTGCAACAGCAACATCTGTTTTATTTCCATGTAGTATAAAGGAGCAAGAATTTTAACAAAACTAGCCCATGGAGAATGGGAGCTGAATACCCCCTGGCTTCAAGCACCCAGCTTTGATCAGGAACAGCATAAAGGCAGAAGCCTTCCCTAACCTTCAACTTCACTAAACTGTGAAGTCAGTTAAACTATCCCCATCTTGATATAGGTGCAGAAGACACATCATTAAACAAACATTATTGCTGGTCCTCTTGTTCTGTGGCTTCTAGTCCAGACTTTACCAGATACCTTGATTTCCTATTTTATCAGCTAGTTGGAGGATTAATTTCACATTTGGCTGCTCCCTGCTTCTTCATTTTTGCAGCTGCAAAGAGCTGATTATAAGATTTAACATCTGGTTTAATAAACCAGTTCTCTGTGAAATCCAAACCCTGTGAATTGTGATTTGTTTAAACCAGGGATGGGGAACCTTTGGTCTATTGGAACTCCCAGCCAGCCTGGTAAATGGCAAGAAGTTGTGGGAGTTGTTATCTTAAACAACTGGAGGACTAAATGCTTATGTACAGCTATCCATTTTTTAATGTCCCAGAGTTAAAGCTATACTTATCTCCTGACTGAAAATCAGTGATCTATTTAATATTTAGATGACACTTAAACATGTAAATGTCATGTGAATATTAAGCCTCACTGATTTTCAATCAAGAGATAAGTAAAGGTTTAATTCTGGAACTTTAAAAAATGGATAGATGCCTGCAAAGAAGATTTTGAAATGCATATACACAAGCATTTGGTCCTCCGGTATGGGTGGACCATGCCTTAGATGTGTGTGCCTCCAACTGCAATGGCTATGATTACAATGACTACAGTTATTTTAAATACACACTTCTTTGTTATTGCTTCCCTATAGGACAGAATGGTACTGCTTGTTGTTGGAAACCTGGTGAACTGGTCCTTGTAAGTAGCAAATATGTGTGTATTTAGCATGATTTGAGATTGTAATCAGAATTCTTTGACAACGAATAATGCAATGGACTGGCTTCCAAAATTCTGATCTACGAAAGGTGCTTACTCTAGACTTCTCAGTTTTTGAAGAGAAAGCAGAAGATGTGTTGTGTGGGTCATCTTTGACTCTTTGAGGGGTTTGTAAAGGTGTTAATGGGGGATTTTGCTTGTTTGTGGCTGTGTGCTCTTCCTGACCACACGCCCTAAGAGGTTGGGGCTTTGGTTGACATTGACTTCCTTTGGGGGGAGTGAACAACCAGTAGCTCTGTTTGACTCCTGCCCCAATCTTTTCAGCTCAGTCTCTGAGAGCCACAAGGCACATGCAATCATATCATAAGACTTGAACAGAGGTTCTGCTAACAGGCAAGGCCAATAGGCAGTTTGTGTGGTTGCTTAGTAGGGGTGTTTTGAGGGAGAGATCCTGAGTTCCATTTCAGTGCCTGCTTAGGACCATTAACTATGGGATAGTGAGAGGGCTGCTGCAGTCATTTGCAAGAGGTGTGGCATGTTTGTGTTCTAGCTGAAGAATGTGTGTAACTATACCTGTAGCAAGAGGCATGTTGGTTGTCTTGTTGGAAGAGAAGGCCCAACAACTTGAAGCTCATTTATCCACTCTTCTGCATATTAGGGAGCATGAGATCTTCTTGGATAGAGTGGAGCAGACTGTCCTAGATGAGGAACACACAAGAGATGCCTCTGAGGAGGAGATCAGTTCCCATATACAGGAGGTAGACATTTGGAGAAATGTGACACATAGAAGTAGAAGGACCAGGGATCATTTTGCAAGTTTTGAGCTGCAGAATTGATTTGTAGCTCTCTTTCTTATCAGTAGTAATGAGAAGAAGCAAGAAAATAGCACTGGGAGTCCTCAGAAAATGTGTATGAGATCTTGGAAAGTTCAGCAGATGAAATTGCTTCTGCCAAATTTCAAAGCAGGCATATTGTGGTGGTAGTATGGGTGGTTTTTGCCCCAGGAGGACACCACACATCATGAGACAGGCCTGCTGAGGAAGACAGAAGCAGTGGTTTGCGGGCCTGACAATATGTCTCATGATGTGCGCTGTCTCCCTGGGGCAAAAATCCGCAATGTTACAGAGAAACTGAGAGGATTCATCAATCCCACTGAACATTACCCTTTCTTTTGGTGCAAGTGGGAACCAATGACACTTCATGATATAGCCTTCAGAATATCATAAAGGTTTATGAAACTTTGGGTAGGAAGCTGAAGAACCTGAGCCCTTAAATTATACTCCAATGAAAACATGAAGAGGGGAACTACGACCAATATAGTTTGAGATGCCAGTAAGGCAGTAATGTGGGGATTTAGTCAACTTTTTGGAAGAACCTAGCGATAATATGTAGAGACTTCTAATGTCACTAAAAGAATTTGGCCAATGTTTAGGCTTCAAGATTAATAAAGAAAAGACCTTAATGATGACAGTGAGCATGATGAAGATGGAAGAATTGGAATTGATAAGAAATCCAGATTTAAGGTGGGAATAAAATTAAATATTTAGGATTACATTTAATAGAAAGAACTTAAAGCTATTTGACAACAATTAAAAAAAAACTTGGTGTGATATCAAAAAAGAGCTAAAGAAACAGAACAATTTGAGATTATTATTAATGGGCTGAATTGCAACAATAAAAATGAATGTACTTCTTAAAATGCTATGCCTTTTTCAAAAAGTTAACAAATGATAAACTATTTAAGCAATGGCAAACAGAAAACTCATGTGGGCTGGGGGAAAAAACTAGAGTATGGTGGAAGTTGTTCCAAGAAGCCAAGGTCCATGGAGATTTGAATTTGTTTAAAGTAGCCAGGCATTCCTGTACTACTTCTTTACCTATTCTGTGCTGCATTTCTCCTCCTGCATCATTTCCCCCAGGTTGAGCAGTTTTCCTTTTCAGAAAAGACAGAGGCAAAGAAGGTGTTGAGTAGCTTTGCCTCTTCTCTGTTCCCTGTTAGTGTTTCACCATCTTCTCCATGCAGAGATCTTACCATTTCCTTCTTCTTCCTTCTGCTATGGGAATAACCAAAAAGTCTTTTTTTATTTTTAACCTCTCAAGCAAGCCTGAGCTCATTTTGTGCTTTAGCTGTTCTGACTTTACCCTACACATGCTAGCTATTTGTTTGCATTCTTCTTTGACTATTCCCCCCATTTTCCATTTCTTGTACATGTCCATTTTGAGTCTTAGCTAAGTTTGAAATCATTTAAACATCCGTTCTGGTTTCTTTAGACGCCTCTCATTTTTCCTCCTCATTGGAACTGTTTGAAATTGTACCTTCAATATCTGACTTTTAAGAAACTCCCATCCTTCATGCACTTTCTTCTCTGTTAGTATTGCTGACCATGGCATTGCTATGACTAATTCCCTAAGTTTACTGGCATTAGCTTTCTTAGTCTAGAATGCATGCCTATGCATGGCTTCTCCTTTCTTTGTGAGGAATTTGTTGGACCTTACATTTCCAGCAGAGTTTGACTTCCAGCAAATATCAGGACAGTTGAAATTCCTCAATACGTACTACTACAGCTCTCCTTTCTGAATGTGTGGTCATCTGTTCCAGGAAGGCTTCATTCAAGTCCTCAGTTTGGCTTGGAGGTCTGTAGTAGACCACCATCACCACCACCACATCCCTTTTGTTTCTCTCCCCCTTAATTTTTTCCTAGATGCCTGCCGCTTGGCTTCCAGGATTTAAGTCATGGATCTGTTCACAGTTATACACATCCTGAATGTATAATGCTCCTTTCCTGTTTAGTCTATTCCCCTAAAATAGGTTATACCTCTTTATTACTACAGAGATTCAAAGGGATTCAAAGATCCCTTTCATATCTGCCTCCTCAAAATGTGTGTTAGCTTAGCCTGTGTCTGGGGTGTATAATGGATGTTAGTTTCTCCTAAAATCCTTTCTGCTTTGGTGACTTGGAGGACGTAGGCCTGTTACAGACTGCCAAAATAAAGCTGCTTCGGGTCTCTTTGGAGGTATGCTCTTTAAATGATGCATGGGTCCTAAGAGTCCGGAGGTCGTGCCAAAGCCACACTCCATTCCTAAGCACTGGAGGGCAGCTTTGGTGCAGCTTCCGGATTCTTAGGACCCATGCATCATTTAAACAGCATACCTCCAAAGAGACCCGAAGCAGCTTTATTTTGGCAGTCTGTAACAGGCCATAATCAAGATCCTTTCACTTATTCACGTAACAATAAACCTCTCAAGTGAATGTACAACAGAAGTGTTTGTAGGACACTTATCAGAAAGCATTACCACTTTTCTAACAAATCCTTGTAGGATTTGGGGTTTACTCAATTCCTAAACTTAGACTGCAACCACATTGATTAGTAAGACCAGAAAATCACAACTTATGTTGCTGTTCTTTCCAGTTTTATTTTGGAGATCCATACACATTTTATTTATCCCAGAATATTTTTTCAGGTCCTGGTATGATCAGAGGCTTTTTATATCAGGTCAGTTTATTTTAAGCTAGCATAAAATCTGAAATAACAGGAACAAAATTTGGGACTTTTCAGTCTGGATGTGCCCTAAATTGTCCTTCAGTCAGATGGGTCTGCAAGATGTTTTATAATGACTGTAATTAAAACAATTTGGTTTTGTTTTCTAAATGACTAAAAGTGTGATTACATAAGAAGTTTAATAGATTTTTCTACACAAATGAATCCAGAAGAGCAAGACATGTTTTTTTGTGTGTATATCTTGGATTACAAAGGCTCTTTTGTCCTTCCTCTTTCTCAGTGCCATTTTTGGATTGGTATATCGGCCGAAGGACTTTGCCTCCTACTTGCTGGGCATCTTTATCTGTAATCTTCTGTTGTATCTTGCCTTTTATGTCATCATGAAGGTAGGAGGTTCCTGCAAATGTTCCTTTTTTGTGTTTTTAAAAATATTTATCCATCATATTTCAGTTGGAGGTTAGGAAAATGGATTTTTGTTCAAGCTTCTTCTCAGAGTTCTGATCATGTTGTGTCGACACATGGGTCACGATAAATGTAACCTCCTGGATTTGAGTCCACAGTGTTGAGAGACCATGGGCTGGATGCTGATTAGTTCTGTTTTGCTTTTATGAAGAAAGAGTCTGTACCCCACACAGAACACATTTGCCTGTTACAGACTGCCAAAATAAAGCTGCTTTGGGTCTCTTTGGAGGTATGCAGTTTAAATGATGCATGCACCCTAAGAATCCGGAAGCTGCACCAAAAGCTGCCCTCCAGTGCTTAGGAATGGAGTGTGGCTTTGGTGCGACCTCCGAACTCTTAGGACCCATGCATCATTTAAATAGCATATCTCCAAAGGGACCCGAAGCAGCTTTATTTTGGCAGTCTGTAACAGGTCATTATTTTAATATAAAGCATTCACAGTGAAAAACATGCAGTTTTACTTGGAACTGTGCAGTTTTCTGAAAAACAACTGCACAGTTCAATGCAAGCTTTCTCTCAAAATAAAAAAAGGAGGGAGGGAGGGACATCACAGGTGCTGAAACCGTACTACTGACTAATCTATGAAGGGCTAGAGTAGTATAGCTACAATAAAGGAATACAGAGTAAAACACACACACACCAATTTTTTTCACCCTCCAATGTGAAGAAGAGCCCAGGAGAGCTGGATGGCCTGAGATTTGGGCTTCAAGTGTGTGTACCAATAATTCCAGGTTCCAGTGAAGCGCCCACTCAAATATCATTACTGCATTACTGTAATGATTACTTTATGGCTTTTCTTTTTCTAGCTCCGCAGCTCAGAGAGGCTTCTGCCCCTTCCCCTTTTCTGTATTGTGGCCACTGCTGTGGTTTGGGCTACAGCCCTTTATTTCTTCTTCCAAAACCTGAGCAGCTGGGAGGTAAGTTTATTGCCTTTTTCTCTCCCCCCACCCTCTTGCTGCTGAAATTTTTTCAAATCTTGTTTATATCCTGCCTTTCTCCTAGGAGGGACCCAAATGACTGTTCTATGGGTGCTCAGTCAGGGATACCCTGGAGTACTTTCATATTATAAACTATTCTAGGATCTAGTGAGTAGTTAGTGAGTATGCTTTCATGTAGCTCCAGTTTCATGCAACCTGAGGGGATTTGACAGAGCGTACGTTCAAGATATCTGGACACATGAGCACCATCTGAAAAATAAACTGCATCTGGTTGTTGTTTTTCAACAACTGTGCTTTTGGTGCTGCATTTTGCTTCTGAGGTAGACAGATAGTGCTATCACATTTCAAGTTTCAGTCAGCTTTACAGGTATAGAATATTTAGGAGACACATAGAAATGACTGGCTGTTCCCCTCTTTTCTTCAGGAAACTCCAGCAGAATCCCGAGAGAAAAACCGCCCATGTATCCTTCTGGAATTCTTCGATGATCATGATGTCTGGCACTTCCTCTCTGCAGCTGCCCTGTTCTTCTCCTTCTTGGTGAGGCATTCCCTATTGTCTCCCAACAAAGCCATATCAGATAGATTTCTTCCTCCATCTGGTTCCATGTCATAGCACACTGTATATCTCTATGCAATACATTAAGACTTATTTTGCTTCCATGAGTCTGCAACAGAAATCGTAGCCAAGCATAAATCAAATCCTAAGAGACTGCCTGTTGGATCATATCAAAACCCTTTCTAGCCCTGCATCCTGTTTCTGAGAAAGTCCAACAAGACCCCTCAGGAAGCCCCAAAGCAGGACCTGTGGGCCATAGTCCCAATCTTCTTTACAGTCTTTTCAAACACGCTGCCTCTGGGCCTTGAACTGCCATATATCTTTAACTAGGAGCCACTGATTTTACACATACGTAAAGGGACCCCAGATCAACACAGGAAGTTAGTCATGACCACCACCAGATTCATGCTTCATATTTGGAAAGGACACTATTTCAGACAGAAGTTTACTAGCCATGTTTCTGGTGTTCTTTTCAAGTGGAGCACTTCGGCAATCCCATTCAAAGCCAAAGGTAACATAAACAGAGAAGTAAACACTGTTTCTGAAATGAGAAGTCTTAGTTTTAAATCAGTGGCTCCTAGTTAAGGATATAAACAGTCACACTTGCACTCTTTTAGGTGTTTGTTTTCACTTGGTAGAAATAAGCATTATGACAACTGAATTTGAAACACTTTATGGATTACACGCATAGAACTTGGAAACATGCTTAAATGGAAAATGCGTTGTCATATCCCAGGCATAAACAGTGACTGGAACAACAGAGATGGATGTGGGCCCAGCTAGGCCTCGAAGTGAAATAATTATAGTGATCTTAATTATCAAAAATAGTGATGTTATGGAAACATTAAAGTATGCCTTGGTAAATTGACATATATCATGAGAGCCACTGGATGAAAAGTTCTCTAAAAGTACTTATTACTGAAGATTTCCTTTGCTTAGAATCCAGTTAAGAAATTTGTGCTGTGGGATTTTCTTCCAGTCCCCATACTTCATTTGTACCATGAACAATTCTAAACTGATATGGCAGACCTAGAATTGTTCTATGGTTCTCATAGTGAGGAAAAGAATGAGTGCTATTGGAACTCTTTACTCTAAAATGGACATATGAAAGTGTGTGAGCAAGGACTGTGGCCAGACAAAGTACAGTAACCCCAATGTACAGTTTCAAACACTCATATATAGTTTATATCTACATCTGACAGAATCGCTAGAGGTGAATAAATTCCCAGATTAGATGGACTATCCTAGTTGCTGTAGCACATTCCCATTCTGGTTAGCTTGAGTAGTCAAAGGTTTTGAAGCTCAGATCAGTTGTCCTGATAATCTTTTAGTGGGACATGAAAGGGAAAACTGTTTTTTAAAAGTTGTTGTGTTCTTTTGGGGAGCACTGCATAAAGCCTTTTTCATGCCAAGACAAGAGTCCAAGTTCCACCAAATAACTTGTCTTTTGACAAAGCTTAGGCCTCGTTCCCACTTGCCCATTTGCTCTGGATTGAACTAGGCAGATCCGGTCCCCTCTCCCCTCGAATCTGTTCGGAAACAAGTGCCCACTATGTTTTACCTCAATCAGGGTAATTTACCCCTCTGAAGTTCACATTTGCGGTACTGGTTTAAAATTAAGGCTCCTTTGCTGTCAATCAAATTCACTTCCACATTCGTTAAAGGTGACATTTCCTACAGCCAATGGCCAATGGAATGGGTACTTTCCCCCCTCCTTTTAAAAAAAAATACTGGTGGCAGTGTGCGCATATTCTGTCAACTTGTCAAATTTAAAAACCTCCAGATGTGTGTGTGTGTGTGTGTTGTGTGTATTTGGGTCATTACACATTATGGCAACCCTAAAACAACCTTGGGTCCTGCAATGAGAGAAAGACACTTCACAAAGGACATAAGACATCCTGAATCTCGCAGGAAACACATTTTTGTTTTGCTAATAGAATTTAAGTTTCCTGGACTTTTAAACATGAGGAGGAGTGGCCTACCTGCATAGATACTCAGAACAACACCAGCAACATCTTGAAAAAAGGCAGGCCTGGGAGTAACACTCAGTTTTTTTCTCCTGCATTATTTTTGCATGGTGAAGAAGCCAATGGAGCTTTGAAAGCTTGTGACATATATTTTATGCATTTTGGTTGACCCATAAAAGGTATCACTGTTTTGTGAATTTTGACTATTTGACTGCATAGATCATTAAAAATTATGGGTGGCCCTTAGAGACAGGCGAGTGCCACTACATGTGATAGACTTGATGAGAACTTTGTACTTAGGACAAGAGGCTACAGCGAGAACAGAATCTGAGGAAACAGAATGGTTCCGTTCCCTGCTGGCAAGGGAGTCAGGCAAGGCTTCATTTTATCACCCTGCATGCAAACGTGTATGCAGAAAACTATTGCTTACATAACTATTTAGTTCAAACCACCTTGAGTTCCAGAAGACCAGTATTCTGAACCAGCTACTTGGAGGCCATACAGCCCCTCAAATCTGACAGGAATGCCATGCACATGCACTCCTATGGCCAGCAGAATGGCCTTTCTATTCCCAATGCAGCAGATGCCTGGTAAGTAGGTTGGGAGAGATTGCAATCATGACAACAGTTTCACAGTCCTGACTAAGTAGCCGTCATGAATGCGGAACAGTTAGGTATCAGTAAATCTAGATAACTGTTCCGTATTCATGATTACCACTTAGTCATGATGGTGATACTATTGATTGTAAGTCCACACACAAACACACACCGATCTACTTTTACTGGGCATCAGCTACAAATAGGGAGAAGATTCATTTTGTCAGAGACTGCATCACTGGTGAGTGAAATTTCTGGCAACTGAAGGGGCTAATTAAGAAAACCTTTAAAGAGATACTGGAATGTTTTCCATTTTTCCTCTAGGTCCTGCTCACTCTGGATGACGACTTGGATTCTGTGCGGAGAGACAAGATACCTGTGTTCTGAACCATAGCATTTTTTATTTTGATGCTGCCACTGAAACACACTTGTGTTGTTAGCTGGAACAGAGCACCAAGACCAAATTGGAAAGAAGCTTGCTTGAGTAACTAGAGTCTAAAACAGTGATGGTGAACCTTTTAGAGGCCAACTGCCTAAACTGCAACCCAGAACCCACTTATTTATTGCAAAGTGCCATGTCCCTCTGGCTTTCTAGTAACAAACTCTGGCAAAACCTGAGCTGGGGCGACAGCACATGTGCCCACAGAGAGGGCTCTGAGTGCCACCTCTGGCACGCGTGCCATAGGTTCGCCATCACTGGTCTAGGAAAACCTGAAGAGGGCAAAATAAATCTTGCCACTAGCTGGATCAGTCTGTTAGCCAAACTACTGGTATATAAAGGAGACAATCTGAATCCTGAGGTGTTTGCAGATCTCCCTGAACTGTTTTCCAGGATATCTTATTTGGTTCTCAGTTTGTGAGTCTCTTGCTAGGTCCTGTATTTGTACAGCAGAGCTTGGTTTCTCTAGTTTATGTTGCATGCATCGTGCAGGCTGACAAGTACTCTATAGCCGAAATTCATTAAGATAGTTACGAGTAACCTGGTTTGTATTCACAATCCCTACTTATTCTCTAGTTTAAGGGATACACATGGGACTGTGAAAATCCCCCAAACCAATTTTCTGGGCTGCTTGTAGTGCCAGGCTCTGTTTCCCTGTAGACTGGAAAGCAGCCAACTGGTGTTCCCACCACCTTCCTTCCAGCCATCTCAGGAGCATGGAGGAACTGTGACAGGGAGCCTAGGTGTGGCAGTTGTGCTGGAGGGAGTGGAAGGATTGGTCAGCTTCTTCCTAATTGAGAGGGAAACAGTACTTGTCCTTCACAGCGGCTACTACCCATTAAATAAAGTGGGGCGGAGAAGCTGGGAGACACTACTTAGCTATGCAACTATAGTGGTTACATAAAGTTAGGCAATTGTCATATACTACCTAACTTCAGTTCAGAAGCACAAGCTCCAGCTGTTCTGAAAACTTTATTTAGAAAGCAAAGTTGTTCACAGCATAACCATGTTTTCAGGACTCAGGCAATTTAATATTGTGTATATTAGAATCACACAGCAATTCAAACATTCTTGCACGCTGACCCCCATTTATCTTTAAACCAAAACATTCCCATTCTCAGGATTACCCCTCCTTTCTTCCCCGTACCAAGCGTTCCCATCAAACTGACCGTGATAGTTCAAAGCACATTTTCCTTCTCACATTTGCTCATCAGCCAGCTTCAAAAAAGATAAACAGCAGAATCTCTATAAAGCTCACAGGAAGGTCATTTGAAATACTGGGAAAATCCATTTTGATTTAACAAGGGTAAAATTCCCATGGATCCATATACTGTATATATAAACTAGACCAACCTGACATGGGAATAATGGAGAAGATATCACCAGCATAATGATATAGCTTTATTATGTTTATCTGCATCCCCACTCTTGAACTTCTTTGAGAATGTGCTTTTATTGTCCTTTTGATTTTGAAATGATGAAATGTAAAAAGAATGAGCGATGACCCACTGATTCAAGTGTTGGTTGATCAAGATTTGGGTCTGCTCTTTTTGGGAACCTACAATAAGATTCAATAGAAGAAAGATGAAATATGAATCAAAGCTCAGATTCTAGATTAGTTAGAATCACATATAGGTATACTTAACTAAACAGCATCTCCTGTCCCAAACTGTCCCCCAATCCTGGGCAGCAACTGCTGTAAGCAGTGGAGGCCTGTTCCCCAGTTAACTGGGACACAGCAGGCTGACTTTTCCACCCACATCTTGCCAATGATCTCCAGTATGCCAATTGAGGGTTCCTCCTCGCACAGACTGATGGCTGGAGAGGGTTAGAAACAACAGGAAAACAAACATGGGCCTGTTACAGACTGCCAAAATAAAGCTGCTTTGGGTCTCTTTGGAGGTATGCTATTTAAATGATGCATGGGTCCTAAAAGTCCAGAGGTCGCACCAAAGCCACACTCCATTCCTAAGCACTGGAGTGCAGCTTTGGTGCAGCTTCCGGATTCATAGGGTGCATGCATCATTTAAACAGCATACCTCCAGAGAGACCCGAAGCAGCTTTATTTTGGCAGTCTGTAACAGGCCTTAGATTGTTCACACTGAACCCTCAAAAGCAGAATTGGGGAACTTTTACATATTCCTTACATTATTGCCTACAATTGTGAATATGCAGGGATAGTGAATACAAATTACAGTCAACCCTCCGTATCCACAGATTCAAGCACCCTTGGCTTTAAAATATTGAAATATAAACCCCCAAAAGTAAACCTTGATTTTGCCATTTTATAGAAGGGACACCATTTTATTATGCCATGATATTTAATGGTACTTGAGCATCCATGGATTTTGGTATCTATGGGAGGGGCACTGTAGTTACAATTAAGTAACTCTATTAAGCATTTGTAACTGCAATGGTTAAGTCTAACCTAAAAAAGAATGAATTTGCACAAAAACAAGTCTCTTTGATGAGATTTGGTTCTCTCAAAGACAGAGGCAATGGAATGTATTGCACTGTTATGATTCCAGGTTATTTGCCTTTAAATCATTACTAAATCCTTTTGAATGTTGCTATTGGTGACTGCTTACGAAACCTAAAATGGAGAGAAAAGGCTGAAGTGAGACACTGCTTCATTCCTACCTGCTTTATTGTTTAAGCACAGGTGTGTGTGTGTGTGTGTGTGTGTGTGTGTGTGTGTGTATATATAGCAGGGCACCATATATCTTTTTGAATAAAAGTATGGTTTGCTGTAATTAATACAGGCTTGCATTAATTATTTGAAGTAGTATCAGTTGAACCTTTAAAAATATTTGGTCTGTCTCCAGTTGACAGCAGTCAACACATACCAACTGCAAAAGCTCCCTACCTGGAAAAAGTACATTAGTCTAATACTAGTTATTGGAATTTTGCATGCACTTCAGGGTCAGATGCGATTGCTTTGCAGGTATTTAAAGGAAACATCCATACCCACTTTCTCCCCATTATTATAGCACAAATCCCATGGGGAGTCACATCCTTCAATAGCCATATAGAATGCAGAAACTCTTCTCAGCCAACCTGCTGCATAAGTCTGGTATCGGGCTGAGAAAGGAATGACCTCACGCTGTTAGTCCCCACACTTGATAACAACTCCATTAAAAATAATCTCTTTATGTAATTCACAACGCTAATGCTTATGAATTGGAAAGAGCCTCACTCAGTTTATATTGGTACCAGAAACTCTGTGCAAAGTACTGTTCCCTCAGTATTCCCATCCACCCTACATTAAGTATCTAAGCCTACCTGAAGAATACTGACATCCTTCCCCTTCTTCTCACACATGCATCCACCTTCATTTGTCCTCCTGCCCTCCTTTCATTCCTGAAATGGGAAGCAGAAGAGCAGGGGGAACCAAAGTTTTAGTCTGTGAAGTATCACATTCTTCAGTGGTGCTATATAAATAAATAATTGGCAGGATACAGACCTCCCAAAAAGGGTGGTCTGCCGCTGCCTCCATTTCCGCCGGCGGGAAGCCTAAGCCTCCAAACGGCAAGGCTTCCCGGCAGCAGAAGCAGCTGCAAAAATCTTTTTGCAGTGCGCAAGTGATGCTGCAGTGCGCCATTGGCACACTCGCAATGTCACCTGGGCGATGTGACGTGCGGACGCTAGGCATCTGTTATGTCAAAATGGATGAACAAGGCGCCACCATTTTGTACGTACTAGGGTTGCGGGCGTCTAAAAGAGACGCCCCAAAACAACCCTAGTACATACAGAGTATATACTTGGGTGCCCGTTGTTCAGGGCCTATAATCATCATCTCTTTTTAAAAATGGAGATTCAAGCTGTCTGGAGGATTTGTTCCAAAACTTAGCCAAATGAGACTTCTTTTGGTCAAGATCTCCAGAGCAGTTGCCAGTATTTCTGGCAGGTAACATCCACCAGCAGCAGCAGTATTGATGGACAGAAGGTATATGCTATGGATACCATTGTAAATACGGTATGTAAGCTTTCTTGAAAGCAGCAACTGTTTTACGTGGATCAATGTACCTATCCATCCTGGCAAAGAAATTAAAATTAGTGGAAAACCAGAAATGACATATCTTGGCTTGAAATTCTTTACATTTCTCTGAATTTACAAATGTATAATCTTTTGAGTGCAATTCTCTCTCTCTCTCTATATATATATATATATACAGTATATAGGATTTAAGCATAGGCTGATACACTGTGTTTTTTTCCTGGAAGGAGAAGAGGAACTAAGAAGTATGTATATCGTCCAAAAACGAAACCACACAAAATGTATATTTTTAAAATAAAATACTATTTTGTTTGTATCTATACATTGTTTACATTCAATAAAATGTTACACAATAAAAAAATCTGACAATTTTTCATTAAAATCACTGTTGAGAATATTTACATAAGAATGCAATGAAGTTATAAAAAGATGTCAAAATAAACGGAACAAAATCTTATTTACAATAATAAGTTATGTTCCTGACAAGTGTCATTACACATTTCTTTATCAGGATTTGGAGAACCTGGGGAGGGGTCATAAATAGTACTTTGATTTTAACAAGATGAACAACAGAAAACCTGTGGTACAAATCAAGATAATGCATTTGTTCAATTCAAAATAAAGGCGAGCATAGAGCACTCTGTTACATAGTTAAGGGAACTGGACAGGACAGCAAGGTTTGGAGATAAACATTTGCCACAGGATAGAAACAGATAAGCTATCATTTCTGCTTACATGATTCAATTTTAAAAAATAGGCCTGGCTGCTTGTTCCCAGAAGAAACGAAGTGCAACTCACCTATACAACCCTAGAGCTTCTAGACTGACATGCAACTCACTACTGCAACTCGGTTGCTAGTGAGGAGAACAGTTCAGTTCTGCATGTATCCAGAAGTCAGCATTCCATGAGACCTATAAATTTATCAAGTTCCTAATGTTTCACATATCTTCTCAAGTGATTAGAAGCATTTGCTTACATCAGTGCTGATAAGAAAAAAAAGTGTGACACAATTACTTAACACAAACAATTTTAGTTAAGTTCACAAAACTGGAGGTTAGAAAGCTGGGAGGCAATAGGTCAAATAGGGTGGTAAAGATGCACACGCACGTAACTTTCTAAGTGAGGAAGTCGGCCTGCTCAGGGCATTCTGCAAAATGGTTTTTTGTTTGCTTTTTAGTGAAGAGCACTGCTGCTTGAAATAAGGAAGGAAGGTATGGCTGAATCTGCAGACTTCAACAGGGATTTCCAAAAGATATTCCTTTGTTCTCCTGGGCCTTTTGGTAGAAGGTAACAATCTCCGGCTAAAGAGAATTCCCATCAACAGCAAAACTGCCACTGCCAGCAACATCAAGACAGACCTTAAGCATGTCTCTTAGAACAGAAGTACAGTGGCTACACATACACTATACCTGTATCTCCAGAAAGTCCTAGTAAGATTTAATACAAATAAAACACAGAGGCCTGTTACAGACTGCCAAAATAAAGCTGCTTTGGGTCTCTTTGGAGGTATGCTATTTAAATGATGCATGGGTCCTAAGAGTCCGGAGGTCGCGCTAAAGCCACACTCCGTTCCTAAGCACTGGAGGGCAGCTTTGGTGCAGCTTCCGGATTCTTAGGGTGCATGCATCATTTAAACAGCATACCTCCCAAGAGACCTGAAGCAGTTTTATTTTGGCAGTCTGTAACAGGCCACAGAGAATTGTCTTTGAGCGTATGCCACTGAAAGTTTAAAGTTTTAATTTTTTTTATCAGAAAAAGCGATGCCAGGAAAAGTGATTAATATAAATCACTGTGGAGAATTTCACACAGACGCTACCATTTGTGGACCTGAGGCCTCTTGATAGCGTGGTACAGGGGATGGCCCTCCAGATGCTGATAAGCTACATCATACCATTTCCCCTGGCCAAGCTAGTTGGATCAGATGGGCGGTAGGTCTCAACAACATCTGGGGTCCCATAGGTTTCCCAGGCCTGATGCAAAGGAAGAACCTAGCAAAAAGCTTAGGAGTCGAGAAGAAATTATTTTGTCTCAAAAGAGAAGAGAAAACAGGTTCCTTTTTCATGGTGGTTTAAAAGCTGAGCATTTCTCTTTCATCTGTATGCCAGGAATATGCTAACAATTTACAGGGGATCTGAACAGGAATTTGAGGAGTCCTAAAATCTTTTGCATAGAAACTATCTTTTATGTCAGAATTTACAGTACTAAAAATGTCACATTCTAACATTTCTCTTACTGTCCATATGATTTGCACAAGTCACATCTCCCTCTTTGAATCTATTACATATCATTTAAACACCCAGTTGAGTTCTTATAAAGTATGACTCAGAGAATGAAATCCTTTACCATAAGAAATGGGAAACCGTTCCCCTGTTCACTATACAGCATTAACCAACTAATGGGAGGAAGGACAACATGGTTAAACTGTAAAGCTTCATAGTAATCAGCAGTGGAGGAAATGCTATTGCACAGACAAGGCACAACATTATCATTTCCATAAAGGACAATCTTCAGTCCTTAAGGCCAAATAATGACCCCATACAGACAAGCCAAAATAAAGCTGCTTCGGGTCACTTTGGAGGTATGTTGTTTAAATGATGCATGCGTCCTAAGAGGCCGGATGCCATGCCAAAGCCACGCTACAGTCCTAAGGACTGGAGCACAGCATTGGTGCAGCTTCCGGACTCTTAGGACGCATGCATCATTTAAACAGCATACCTCCAAAGTGACCCAAAGCAGCTTTATTTTGGCTTGTCTGTATGGGGCCAATGTAACAGAAAGAGATCTCGGTGTATAGCAATTCTGACTTTTTTTAAAAGAATTTTTTTTCACACTGATATTGAAATTAATACAAACATTAGCGATGTCCAAAAGAGCAACCTTGCCCCTCTTGCTAAAGGCTCACTGAAAAGCTTCTTCCCTTTACAAGGTTTGGAAGATCCTGCTTAATGGGGTGGGGCTGTGGTATGGGGAGTTTAGGGAGGGGGGAGACTGCCAAAAAATAAGTCTGTGTGGAAGTTGTCCAGCTTCCAGTGCTCATACTACTGTTTCAAAGCCCACCCTCTTCAGAGGCTTCTTTGTGGGTAACCAGGAGGGAGGGAACGGTCAGTTCTATCCACACCTGCAAAAGATTCTCTGGGTCCAACCTGCCAGAGTGAAAATGTGCAACAGATCCAACGGTCACCCTCAATTTTCACTGGGAGAACTCTACCTCAATTGCCTAGAAAGCACATTTCCCACACTTCTGCACTGAGCCAAATTCTAGAAACACCTACGTTTCCTCTAAAGCAACGGTATAATATGCTATTATATAGCGGGGAAAACATTTGGGGATATCACTGAAACTCATGGAAGGTTTAACTTTTTTAAGGGTAATTCAGATCATGCTTCCGGTTTCTAAACCACAAAAATCACTCGAGAAAAACAACAGCACATCTCTATATTATAGGGGGACAACTGTCAAAGACAACTGTTGAACATGTAGGAAACATTTCTGTGTCCTAGTCAAAAAAGTTTATGGAGTATAAGACATGTCAGTCATCTCTTTAAAACTAAATTGACTTGATTTTATAAAATTACCTGAATACTACACAGTAGATGTGAACTACAGACTGCCAAAATAAAGCTGCTTCGGGTCTCTTTGGAGGTATGCTATTTAAATGACGCATGGGTCCTAAGAGTCCGGAGGTCGTGCCAAAACCACACTCCATTCCTAAGCACTGGAGGGCAGCTTTGGTGCAGCTTCCGGACTCTTAGGACCCATGCATCATTTAAACAGCATACCTCTAAAGAGACCCGAAGCAGCTTTATTTTGGCAGTCTGTAACAGGCCTAAATTTCTTATCAATGGTAAGAACTGCCATGATTTCTTTTTCAAGAAATAATCAGGTGCTAATTCTTTAAGGAGCTCACATTACTGGGGGGGAAAATACAAAGCATAATCCATCTCTGTCAACTGTTTTCTCATTGACATAATCCATCTCTGTCAACTGTTTTCTCATCTCCAAAGCAAAATAAGCAGCTGACAGAAAACAAAAAGTTTGGTCACTTGCTTTTGTATCTATTGTGTTAGGAGGCCATGGTTAGCTGATGGCTGCACATAAATGCCTCCTGCAGCAACAATTAGGGTGCCCTTTCAAAATAATTACTCTGTACTTTTGAACAGAGTAAACATGAAATCAATTTCTCTGCTACAACTTTTATATCATATACCATGTCAGAGAAATCAGAGTGTTATTTGTAACACATGCTCTTGCAAAGAAACTCAAAAGGGGTCCAGGCTGAACAGCCCTGAATGACCACAACACATCCCCCTATGCTAAGAACAAACCCTGATCAAGATTGGGCTCAGCAGTTCTAACTGGAGTCTGGACACCCAGTGATGACTTATCTCCACACACTGATTCCATGAAGAATACATGCCAAAGGACTGCCAACACACTGAGTTTTGAAGTAGTTCTGGGCACTTGCACTGTAGGACAAAAAGAAGGAATGCGTTTGACAGATCAGTTTTGAAATGCTTCAGGCATTTAGCTTGCAGGGTCACAGAAACTGTTCTGTTACCATACATGCCACAACAAATATTGGAAAGTTAACTTACAAACAATTTGAGGCACACAGCTCTTAGAAAGCTGAGTTGATGGCTATTCCTAATCCTGGCTAGGCTAACCACTTCAGACTTCTTCTTTAAAATCCAGTTCTTATTAAAAAGTAAGTTCTACAACTTGTGTGCTTACCATGTGTGATGCTGTCAAAGAGCTTATCAATGAACCACTGTTCCAAGGCAGATTCATGCTGAAATATCATACATTTAGTAAGCACTAGCGATACAATATACCCGTTCAAGTTTCTCTGTCTGTATTCTACCTCACAGTGAAGAAAATTACATCTACAAGACACTAAGACTGTCTGATCACAGGTAAAAGTCCTGACTATCCACTGGAGAAACTAAAGTAAAAGAAGCTTTCTATCAACCAAGGAAACTGCTCAGACCAAGGCCTGCCACCATCATATTCAAGCTACAGAGATGGAAATGGAAGTAGACAATATTGCTGTTTGATTTAAACAAGGTCTGCATGACAATGTTTATACTAACCATAAGAGAAATACTCACATATTACTTGTATATTAAGTAATCAATTAGTGTTTAGTTTGTTTTTTTAACCAATCAGTTTCTAAGTGACATTTTTAATCTTCCCTCACAACTCATCCAACCAAGATAATTTCAGTTTGTCAAGTGCTTGAACCATCATGGATGCCATCCTCTCTCACCATAAAGAGTCTCTGAGTTACTAAGAAGGTGCTATCTAAGTGCAAAGTAATCAATTTAAATTAGTATTTAATATTCCTTTTATATTTGCTGACAGTACCACCCAACATTCCTAGCATACTATTTTTATATTAGTACTTCTTGTGTTACAACAGATAATCTGGGGGGGAAGTAAAGAAAGTCAATATTGTTTTTTAAAAAGGAAGATCCTCACACCCTGCTTAAGAAAGTGCTAAGCAAGAAACAAAAGTGGATACCTGAGAAAGATCACAGCTTATAAACCAGTGACAGCCATGCCTAAAGGAATGGAAAAACCACTAATGTGTACTCTATTTAAAAACTTTGTTTCAGAAGAAAAGCAGCCTTCTCCATTTCATGCTTTTCACTCGGCTCCTCCAACATTAAGCATGGCATTAAACTTTACACATGTACACCAAGATAGGCAACAAACTTTAATCACAAGAAGCCATCAAATGATCTCAAAAGTTTTGTTCCCAAGAGGTATGGTTGTGGTCCTTAATGATACACATTGTAAGCAAATGGTATATCCTAAAGATTAAAAAAAAATGCCACTTCTCAAAGACATTGCTTCCCAGGTCCTATTTTGCACAGACCTGATCTTGGCACGGGGGCGATAGTCTAAAACTATCTGATGTGTATGCTGTTATGAGAGATCAGAGTGTTATTCTTACTAGTGAATGCTGAGATAGGCACTCATAGGTAACAACAGGGAGATGTATGAACTGAGAAGCACCTGCCCAGGAATAAGTATTTCTCACCAACAGTAATGCTTCTGGGATAACAACGCCAAATATATACACAAAATGCATTATGTACAGACACACTGTCATTTGAACTCTGCATTTCATACAGCTGAACTGCAATCATGACCAAGAATATGGCTTATGTTATGAGCAGGCCGGTTCGACGATTGCTTGGAAGTGTCAGAAGCAGAAGTATTTGTTATTGACAGCAAAGGTGAGATTGCTGAACCGTCTGAAGGAAGAGCTGTAGCTATTTCCGGAAATAAAGACGTCAAATTAAAATTGGATAAATGTGAGGAATTAGCCATGTGCATTGGAGGCATGTCTGCCAAAAGGGGAAAACTTGGTTGGGCAAAACCAACTGGTCTGGGAGGAGACAAGATAGACCCAAACCGATTATTTAAGGCCCCACTATTAGGCTTCTCTGTGCTTGGATTAGGAAACATTTGATTAGAAAAGTAAGGTAGTGAAATGTCATTGGACAGGGTGGGGTGGGCAGGAGAATATGGGGGATAAAAGGATGGCAATGTATTCTGAGGATCTACTGGAATCAGGGCTGGAGTTCGAGTAGCGCTGGATTGAGTTACAGGTGGAATGAATGATGTATTGGCATTTATTGGGGGATTCATTCCACTCTCAGGAATAAAAGAGAACCCAAAGTTTTGAGAGAGAGCCTGCTGATCAGGAGCTGCACTTTCATTAGACACTTGTGCTCCCTCAGACATGAATCGCATAATGCTGCTTCTCTTTTCTAGGGCAGGTTGTTGCCGTCCAAGGATCATACTGCCACTGGCAGCCAAAGGAAGGTGAGGAAGACTAGGATCAAACACACTGCCATGCCTTTGATTGCCAGAACGATTCCTTTCGGGCTGGCGTATTTTAGAACTCACATTGTCCTGCAGAGGATGCCTTGACCGCTGAGTAGCTGAAGAACCTGGTTGACGAATGGATGGCGGGACTTGGTCAGCATTCCCACGAGAGACAGGTGGATGGTGGAGAGGAGGCCGGACAACCCCATGAACATTGCCAGAAACTGGAGTGTTCATGTGACCCTTTGTCCCATGACTCTCTGTCATTCGCATGGAATTGGATTTCTGAACAGAAATATTGGGGCTTGAGTTGCGACCCTGAATATCTCCAGAACTTGAAAAAGGAATATTTAATGAATTGTTCCGACTATTAATAGTAACAAGAGACATGTCATAGCTTTCCCTATTCTGGCCATCACCTTCTCTCCGAATGGGAATACCATCTCTTGCAGGGGGACAATTATATTCAACATTCGAAGAAGTAGTACACTGTGAATTTCTCTGATGCTCTGAAATGGGTCTTTGGTTCCCATTGGCTTGATCTCCAAGATGAGAGACAAGTAAACTCTGCATGAAGCCTTGGTGGCATGTGTTTTCATTATCCCTGACAGGAGGAAGAGCATTTCCTGATGAAATGCTCTGAACTGGCTGGTAGGGCAACCTCTTCTGTCTGTCAATAGGTAGACCAGCATTGTGGGCAATTCGAAAAGCCTGTGTCTGCATACCTCTGAGAGAAGGCATGGAATTACCTGTTTCACTGTTTCTTGATGACTGCACATCAAAACTGCTTGTGGGCTGTTGGTTTGTGCCATTTGCCTTGAATGTTTGGCACTCAGAAAGCCTTTGAACATCTGACCCAACTGTATGGTCTACAGACATGCGGCCCTGCATATTCTGCATTACCAATCCTTTATTCCTAGACACATCAATGAAATTTCTCATCTCAAGATGCTCCGAAGGCCTTGAACTTTGAATGGCTATCCCTAGCCTATGCTCTGAATTAGAAGAGGACTTCCCAATAAGCGCCTCTGCTGAGTAGCTACTAACTCTATTCCTTTCTTGCCTGTGGGGAATACAAGTCATATCTGATGGTCTGGTGACAATACTGGGTTGGGACACCATCTGCTGCTCCAAAGCCCTGGAAGTCATAAGTCTCTGCATTTGACTGTGTCCTGACACATGTTCTGAAGAAACTCCAGAGCTTGACTGCCTGTTGCCCACATCTGGTGGCTGCTGATGAAGAATGTCTTGATTCAGATGGCTCTGAGGATGACTATGGTGAGTTCTGCTTGTGGTAGGGTTCTCACAGCTCTTTTCAGGCTGGGAAGATGCATAGTGCTGCTGCATCTGCTGAATTTGTGGGTGATGGGAGTGAGGTTGGCTACTCTTTGACCGTGGTTGGTCATTTCCATGATGCTTTTGTTGTAAAGTAAGTGTGGTGGGCTGGGCTGCTTGGATAAGATTTCTTTTCTTTTGCATTTGCACTTCTTGATGCATTACTCTTTGCTGGTGGACAATGTGGGCTTGAGTGTGGATAGAGGTTTCTGCATGAGAAATGTGATGCTGGAGTTGATACAACTGATGCCTCTCTCTTAACTGTCCAGTCTGTTGTTGTTGCTGCTGCTGCTGTTGTTGGTGCTTTATGTAGGGGTGGTTACTATGAAGATGAGTCATGCCTTGAGTGGGAACATGCTGAATAGGCTGCAGGTGCTGCCCTGCCTGATCTGAGACAGAAGGTTGAGAATTACACTGAACCTCTGGTTGCCTCAGAGCAGGTGACACAAAATTACTGCTTGGAAATAACCTATGGCCATCACTATGCCCTTGACTACTTACTGACACTGCAAGATTGGAAGAGTTGGGGGGAATCTGATTGACAAGGATTTGATTTTGATCTGCAATATCATCAGATGTTTGGTTGAGCAAACCTTCTAGTTGCAGAGGTGCTGTCTGGCACTGTTTCTGTCTCTTTGATGTGGAAAGCAGGTGATCATCTTGAACTGCACGCTTTGCTGAGTCTTTGCGGTTTCCCTGGCCCTGCTGTTTCAAGTGTAGCTCACGCATCAGAGGTACCTGCATGGTGTTGGTTCGTAGAGCAGTCAGCTGTTCCGAAGCATAGTCTGTCATCAGCACTGGAGAATGGCCTGGAGATTGACTCATATATGAATTAGTAGGTATGGACTGAGTCAGAGGAACAGTGGCTTGGCTTGAAGGTGAGGGTAAACCTGAGCAGCTCACAGCAGGATGAATGATGCAGCTTTGGTGTATGAGATTGTTGACACTCAAAGTGGATGTGCTTGAAGACTGGGGGGTCGAGATTTGCAAATCTGTGCTGGACATTTCTACACCCACAGAACAGCTTTGTTTTTCTGCTGATCTATCAATGTTTATGTGCACCGAATTCTGAGTACTAAAATTGCTTGGTGGTGTTTCTATTTGGTCTGTGTTTTTAGTTGTGTGAGATTTCAACGACTGCTCTCTTCCCACAACATCAGCTTTGGGAGCAGGAGTTCCTGTTTCTTTTACAAGTGTCTCTTGGTCAAAAATTGCTCTTGCTGCCATTGCAACAATATCTGTTTGCTCTGAAAATGTGCAGCTGTTACATGTATTCACCAAAGTGCTGTTGGACACACTCTCCCTACAGGTTTCTGGCAACATGGATGCAACTGAGAAGCCACAACTGCTGCCTGAGCTAGTTGACATGGGAGAGTCCGCTTGCCCATTACCCGTGACAGCCTCCTGTTCAGAGGTGCAAGAATGAGACTGTGCAAGATTCTCTTCCTCAGTATTCATCAGCAAGAGGCCCTCCTCCTTCCCTGTCAACTCATCACTTGAGTCTATAATTGATTTAGTCCCTTGGGTGCAAAAACCAGGATGCTCCACTTCAACTGAAAAGTTTTTTTGTACAACTTCTCCCACTTTACTAAAATCAGATAACATTTTGGTTAGGCCTTGTTCTTCTAACAAGTCTGTGGCCTGCATTACAGCAGAACAACTTTGCTCTACTCTGCAGATGTCTGAGACCTCTGTTGTGGGAACATTCTCCACACTTGTCCCTGCATTTGTCACAGATGTCCCTGAAGCTTGAGAAATTGTCAAATGTGACCCAGAAGAAGAGGGTGTTAAAGGGCTGACAGGAATACATTTTGACGATTTTGATAATTCTGAATTTGTTGTAGAATGGGTTTGAACTTTGCACATTTGAAGTGGTGGAGAACCACACTCTGTGGAAACTGGAGCAACTATTTCAAACTGTCCTGATGAGGATGATACAGGGGGCAACGACTGAGGCACTACAGTTGTATTCCGCTCAGATGACAGAGTAGATTCTAAATCTTGTTCAGCTCTCAGTCTCTCTTTGGATTGAGAATCAGAAACTTTTATATCATCAGGTGAGGCCCTGCTATCTGTTTGTTGCATGGCAAAGCTATGTAACACATTAGCAGGCATGTTTTTAAGCAAACTGTCACTTCCTGAATTTTGACATGAAGCTTCCACATTCCCATTATCAAATGTATTAGAATCTTTGCAAGACTTCATTTGACATGAAGACATTAAGCATTTTTTAGTACCTGGGTTTTTCCTAGACCATTTTGCACTTAAACCAAGAGATGACTTTGTGGGGGAAGTATTTTCTGAATGTGAAACAGTGGTTAATATAGAGCTCTCAGTAGTTGAGGGTGATGCAGTTGTAGCTGCCAGCAGAACACATTTATTTGGTGAGGTCTGGCTGCTAACAGCATGTGGATTGACAGGCTGACAGACTGACATTTGCAGGCAGCTTTGTCCAGCCATTTGTGATATGCTTTGATTGAGGTTAGCTAAAGCACCAAATGTATTGAGGGCAACGTTGGTATTTGGATCTTCACTGGTGGTAGGCTGAATAATTTGCATAGGGATTTGATCTGAACCTCCACAGCAGGACTTCACAGGCTTCAATGCAAAGAGTTGCCCATTTAAAGAAACAGTCTGCGGAACCTGTTGGTTAGACATTGCAACTGAAACTGTTTGTGTTAAGCCAGAAGATGGAGAAGAAGAAGAAGGCGGCCTTGGTAAAATATGAACAAGATGTTTCCCACCAAACATTTGAGGGCCAGAGGCATTTTGCATAGAATTGCTAGCATTTGTTAAGGGAGAGGCTCCATTCACAGGCAATCTGACAGGAGGTGGGGCAGAAAAAAGTGAGAGAGCATTTGGGTTAGCAGTCTGTATAATTACAATTTGTTGGCTAACACTCTGGTTAGGGAGGTCAGCTCTCAACACTGGAGGACAGGGACTGGCATTAGGTGGCTGGAGAATAACAACATTTTGATTAGCAGGTGATGCAGCAACAGGTTGGCCTACTGGCTGGGTCATCTGAATCACCTGCATAGCTGAATTCAGGGAAAGAAGACTACCTGCAGATGGTGCTATAACCTGTGCCTTAGTGACTAATGGCTGCACAGGTAAAGATGGGTAGGAAAGTGAAGGAACCATAATTTGCTCAGCTGTCTGTTCTTCTGCAGGCTGAAGATTATTAAACCCAGTAGTAGATGTCAAAACCCTGCTAGGATTTGAAGCTGTAGTACTAGCCCCATTAACTGGCTCATTTAAGAGGGTTGTCATGATGTTAGATGGAGTATGGTTTACAGGCTGAACAGTATTCCCTGTTAGCTGCAAAGTAGTCCAGGTAGTCTGGGTGTTTCCAGCTGAGGTTATTCGTGTCAGGTTACCTATGCTTTTTGAGCCTGGAGAGCCAATGCTGGAGGAATTGGGGAAAGGCCACTTATCTAAGGTAGTAGCAGGTAATGCATTAATTTCTGTTACAGGCTTCAGATTTTCTGCTGCAGATGCTGTTGGTGCACCACTGCCACTGATCTCCCTTTCTGTGGAAGGATTTCCATGAATGGAGAGTTTTGCAAATGGGTTACAAGTGGTACCAGTTGCTGAAGTTACGCAGCTTTCTAGGGACCCACTTCTTGCATCTTCTTTAGAAGCTGTATCAGCCAGATGAGAGTGAGATATGTTCACATTAACATTAGAATGAAGGCTTATGCTGGGCACACCTGCATCTTTAATTGCCCTAAAACTCTCTTGTCTATTGTTAGATTTGGAGATATCTTCTTCTTGTGTTGAACACTGCATTTCAGGCTGTATCCTCATAAGGGGCAAGGCATTCATCGGGCTGGCAACAGTAGTACAAACAGGTACACTCTGTTTATTCTCAGAGGTAGCGTGCTCTATAATTTTCTTGGCTGGATTTGGTGGGACTGAAGCCAACGGAGAAACTGATGTTTGACTCCCTGACTTGATTTCTGTGGAGTAAATACTAGAAATGGTCACAGGAGTAACTAGGTTACAAGTTCTCTGGACAGGAACAACATTTGCTGTCTGCTTCTGCAAATTAGGACTGATATTAAAAGTTATTCCTTGGACAGAAGCCCCTTGGTTACTTCCACCGAGCTGACTGCGATTGGAATATACAATGATATTCTTCTGCAATTGATCGCTGGGAATGACAACAGAAACATTTGCACTTTTCAAGTTTCCTTTCTTCTTTTGCCCCTGATCATTCGGGATAACAACAGAAACTTTTGCATTTTTCAGATTCCCTTTCCAGTGGATGGTAGGATCATCATACAGGCAAATGTCATTGGCTTTCAATAATGCTATGTAGCGCCCATTTTCTTTCTGAAGTTCATCCAACTGTTTTCTCAGCTTTTTAATTTCTTCAGCTGCAGATCAAGTTAAAAAAAAATCCAGTGACCAACAACTCTTAGAAAGATAACTACAACTGAATTGTTTTAGTAACAAACAGTAAGAACTGCACAAAATTACTAACAACATCTATTCCTTAATATATAAACAGAGATGCTGGTTTCATTAGAAGGTAAGTAGTACACACTAAGCAATTATTCTGAACTGTTTTCAGATAAATTTTTAATTCATTCTGAACTTGACTTCACTACATTCATATAGAGACTCCTTTTCCTTGTTCAGGTCTGTTTCATCTCCCCAACTTTTCTGTTTACTGACCTTCTCTGTCTTTGCACATAGAATGGGGAAGGCTGAGACAGAGAGTAAGTGAGAGTGCACACTTCAAGCACACCATTTGCTGCAGAGAATTGATAAGGCGATCTACATTAACAGCTGTTACCATATTAAGAGAACATAAACAGAAGTTCTATCATTAATATTCGTAACCATTTCCTTGAGCTACGCTTTTTAGAAGAAAATTTTGAAATCTGATTTTAATTTTTTAAAGAAACTCAATTTAATTTAATATTTAATTTTGAAATCAAAATTTCTTTTAAAAAATTGCTGCCCGCTTGAGACATAATCTGGATGCAACAACACAGAATCCTTCTCATATTAATGCTTCACTCCTTGCTCAATTTAGCACTATCATTTCAAAGAATGTGTCTGCTGCAATATGTAACCAAACAAGTAAAAACTAATTAAGAGGGGAAAGCACACTCTTTGCATACAGGGGAAAGCACACACCAAGAATCTCCAGTTCATAGAATTACAGGTAACAGTAGGAAAAGACCTTTGTCTATGGACAATACTGCACTGCACTGTTATAGTGCCATTAATCAACTTTTACCGTTATGGTTGCCTCCTGTGGACTCCTGGGATTTGCAGTTTAGGGAGAAGCATTTAGAATTCTCCGCCAAAAAGCTCTTAAGTCTTGCTAAACTACAAACTCCAGAATGCCGCAGGAGGCAGCCGCAGCAGTAAAAGTAGAGTAACAGTGTTATAAAAATGTTGTGTGATATTCTCCTATGACAGTGATGGTGAACCTTTCACAGACCGAGTGCCCAAACTGCAACCCAGACCACACTTATTTATTGCAAAGTGCCACATCCCTCTGGCTTTCCAGTCAGAAACTCTGGCACACTCTGTGCTAGGGTGACAGCACGTGTGCCCACAGAGAGGGCTCTGAGTGCCACGTCTGGCATGCGTGTCATAGGTTTGCCATCACTGTCCTATGACTCGAGATTTGCTACAAATTAAGCGTCAAAGGTAATGCAATATCCTTACTCAATATAACATTGTTTCACATGCTACATGAGCTTCAGACATACACTCATCTGTGTTCTAATATCTAAAAACAACTGCAGATTTGTGGTTTCTACCAGCAAGGAAATATCTCTGCTACCATAGGTAGGCAAGTATGGCACAGATATTGCCAGAATGTAATGCCAATCAATTGTCCCCACTGGTTACACTGGCTAAGGACAACTGGGAGTTACAGCCAAGAACACCTAGGGGCAGGATTACTGATCTCCAATATTCCTTTCATTGTATTATTGTTTAGATCCACATTGTATTATCATCATTCATAATTAGCCACTTGAAAACGAGAGGAACCTCTAACGTACAAGCAAGAGGATGAGAGCTCGGTTTTATTCATCTAAAGGAATAGTTAGAAAAGTCCTGTTCTCTGTAATCAATTTGGATGATGAAAGCAATTCTTAATATAACTGGAAGGCTATTTAATTTAAAAATAGCAATCTAATTGCCATTATTATAAGATTTAATTTGCCAGTTTGACAATAGGTTTGTAGATTAATTGTGCTGGCTCTTAATTATGTCTCATTTATTCAACTAAGAAGTGTTTTGGAAAGAAGTGGTCAAAATGTTTTAGTAAAACATGCTATCCATGTCTTACACTTGCAAATCCTACAACTCCTTACTTGCGGTCTTCAAAAACAAAACAAAAATAACCTGGATACAAATTTTATTTAGCAGCCTCAACCTAAAAGGAAGATTACTATTAAGATACAGATTGATAGCTATTCATCAGTGCTGTGGGCTGGAAGTGCCACCTAGACAAGAATGTAAATTTCAAGCCATTCAACCACAGAACATAATTATGTCTGTTCTTGATTCACAGTGTCCCCTACAGCAGTATTGAACTGAATAAGAGAGAGAGCACAATATGAAATAATGGACACCAGTTCTCCCTTGAATAAAGTGAACTATTCACCTTGCTCATTATTTCCTCCATTCAACAGAAGTTCATCATTTTGCCTCTTCATTTCTGTTATATATTTGTACGCTTGATCGAGAATCATGTTTTTACTCTGTAAGAGAAAATGGAGATAAGGAAAAACAAAACGAAACACTTTGAATCACAGACAGGCAGCTATCCACAAGCCTGCAAAATTTGTTTTATCTGAGATATTTAAAGAATAAGATGCATTAACATGTAAAGAGTCATTACTAGTGTTTTCAATCGGAATAAGAGTGTCTATTGCCTCTTGAGAATAAAGAAACACAATTTTTCAGGCTACTGCAATTACTAGCCTAACATGAACCAAAACTGGTATAAAACACTGAAATGGGGTGGAAGAGTTTAAAAAGAGTAGCCTAGGGAAAAAATATACTGCTATATTATATCACCCACCATGGTATTACCTTTTCATGGTGGTGATATTTCATGCTCCTGTGAGGTAAGAGGCTATGCTGACAGTAGAACCACTGCTGGTAGGGGCTCCCGTGCCAAAGAGTCTTTTGTTAAAGAACCAGACTAAATAGGAATTATCACACAGGAGGCTTACCATGGTTAAAACACAGGTAAAATGCTCCAGAAGCGTGAAGGTGTGATAGCCTGTCGCGCTTCTGAAGCATCCTTCTTTGCCTCAGTGTTCTCAGAAAAGGCAAGGGGTGCTCAACCTGAGGAAAATGGAACAGAGGACAGAATAGGGGAAATTCAGCAGAGAATAAGTAAAGAGAAAGTACAGGAGTATGATAGTACTTGGGGTGTGCAAGCTAAAGTGCATAAGAATGGGATACTTTCAGTCAGTGTTTTACTCAGGAAAAAACAACTAAGAGGAAATTGGGTTGCATTAATATTGAAGAAAAATGCAACAAAAGCAGTCATGGGATATAATACAAAGTTTAACTGAATATTAATAATACATAAGGGGAAATCCATCAATATAACTATATTTAAGTTTATGATCCAACTTCAGTGGCAGAAGAGGAAGAAACGGAAAAATTTTATGCTGGAGTAAAGAAGGAAATTGATCACACACCAGTATGCAGAAGGATCTTGTAGCACCCTTGAGACTGAATGAAAGAAAGCCAGGGGGGCTCAGCAAGAGTCCTCCAGCACCACTTTCTGGGTTCGCCCCTCCAGAAAGGTGTGAAGCAACTGTAAAATTGTGCCCCAAGTCCCTTCCCAGCAAGACTACCCAGAAGGATGCCAATAATCAATGGTATTGAAGGTGCTGAGAAGTCCAGCAGAATAACAGGGCCACATTCCCTTTGTCTGGCATAGATCATCCACTAAGGCAACCAAAGCTGTCTCTGTCCCATAATCAGGCCTGAAACCAGACTGAAATGAATCAAGATACTCCATCTCAGCCAGAAACCTCTGGAACTGAGAAGCCATCACACACTCCAACACCTTACAGAAAAATGGAATGCTAGAGACTGGCCAATAAGTATCCAAAATGGGGGAATTCAGACAGGGCTTTTTTAGTAATGGTTTTATAATGGTTTCCTTCAGGCAGGCTGGAACTCTGCCTTTTTCTATCAAGCCATTTACTATTCCGTCTATCCACTCAACTAGTGCTCCAATAAGCTTTTTTTAATAAGCCAGGAAAGACAAGGATCTAACAAAAAAAGAAAAGCCTCACTGGATGACAGATGAAACTCTTTAAGCAGTTAAGGACAAAACAGAAGCAAAAATAAAAGGAAACAGAAACAGGTTGAGAACCCTGAACGCAATTGTTCAATGACAAAGAGAACTACAGTGCGTCTGCGCCATATGCAGGCACACTATACGCGGCTTCTAGCATAAGCAGAAGTCATGCAGGGAGAAAAACAATGGCATGCGCACCTGTGCTGCCACACCACACTATGCACACACCCCACTGTTTCCAATGGGATGCAAGCATATGTGGATTTCCTCTTACGCGAGGGATCCGCAACTGAGAGGGCCCACTGTATTATAATAATCAATGCAGAGAAACAGAAGATGGCAACAAAAAAGGTTGTCAAAGGGAAAGTTAAACTAAAAGTGGGGATGCTATATGGCCAGCAAGGAAACACATTACATAACCAAGTAGAAATAAAAAAGGCAATGGCAGCAATACACTGAAGAACAACCTAAAATATATGAAAGAAACACAGATACATTCAAGGAAAAAACATTTGAAAAGGAGCCCACAGTTTTAGAAAATGAAGTGGAAGCTGCATTCAGAGTGATTGGAAGACTTTCTCAAGCTACAACAGAGAAAAAATACACTAAAATCTATCAACAAATATGGAAAACAAAACAATGGCCTACAGGTTGGAAACACTCAATACATATTCTAATCCACAAGGAAGGGGACATTAGGGGTTGCAGCTAACACAGATCACTGTTTTACTCTCTCATGCAAGCAAAGTGGTGCTCAAAATTCTACAAGGACGTCTGCCATATATGGAGCAAGAAAGGTCAGGTGTCCAAGGTGGGTTCAGAAAAGAAGAGGCACTAGGGATCATTTTGCAAACATAAAACGAAGCACACCAAAGAATTTCAGAAGAAATTAGCCTGTGCTTTATGTACTGCCTTTGATTGTGTAGATCATGAAAAAGAAACATTGGCTTACCTTGTGAGATGTTTGTTTTCAGCGATGGGGGCGAAGGTATCCTGAAGAAGCGGGCTGGCATTCTATGACTCGCTCTGATGCAGGCAGGACTTTAGATTTTAATTTGAAGAAGCCACCACTACATGGAGCCAACACCCCTTGGTAGCTTCAGTTGCTAATATAGCCGAAAAAATGATCAGTAGAAGAATAACAAGTACAGTGGTGCCTCGGGATACGAAATGATCGGGTTACAAAATTTCCGGGATACGAAAAAGTTGGATTGGCAAAAACTGTTTCGGGTTACGAAATATTTTTCGGGTTACGAAATTCATTTCGGCGCGAAATTCAAATGCTGCAAAGTGCAGCTATAGGCTTTCCAGTGCTAACGGAAAAGTGTTTCGGGTTACGAAATTTTCGGGTTACGAAAGGAATGGCGGAACGAATTAATTTCGTAACCCGAGGCACCACTGTATAGAAAAACAACACGATATATCTATAACATCGAACCCTTTGAACAAGAAAGGCAGGTGCCTTGAGTATAACTGAATAACCTCTTGGGATAATCATCCCCTCAAACTGGTTACCAGGAGACCAACACCATATAGAGGGAGGGAAGGATACCTTCGCCGCCATCCCTGACAACAAACATCTCACAAGGTAAGCCATTGTTTCTTTTTCCAGCAACGGGGTGAAGGTATCCTGAAGAAGCGGGATATTACATAGCTCATTCCTCTAGGGTGGGATCTCAAACAGAAAGGCTATTTAGGTACTATGGCCTGTAGTAGCCTCCTTCCAAATGCAGCTTCGGAAGACTGAAAGGAGTCGAGACGATAATGTCTAACAAATGTGGAGGAGGAGGACCAGGTAGCTGCTCTGCAAATTTCTGCCAGCGAAGTGTTGGTGGAAAGGG
The DNA here is from genome assembly GCF_019175285.1 of Sceloporus undulatus. Classification (NCBI taxonomy): domain Eukaryota; kingdom Metazoa; phylum Chordata; class Lepidosauria; order Squamata; family Phrynosomatidae; genus Sceloporus; species Sceloporus undulatus. Next base: position 227,390,678 of record NC_056523.1, read on the forward strand.
CAGCTGAGGTAGATGCACTGTGTGTGGAGGGTACATAAATGGGACCTGAGTTGGGAGAACCTGAAAGGGAATAGCAGGTCGAAATACAATCTCTGATCCAGCCGCCCCAATTGTTCTCAGAGGGGTGGGATACTAATAATAATAATAATAATAATAGAGAGCATCGTTGATGACACCTTTTTCCCTATGGAATTCTTGTGAAAGGAGACGAATAGACTGTCGGTGGTACGGAAGTGACGAGTTCGTTTAATACAGTATATGTTTGTATGGCCCTCCGGACATCCAAGGTGTGCCACTGTTTTTCTAAGTCCTTCTTAAGATGAGGGCAGAATGACGGTAGTATAATACCTTGTGTTCTGTGGAAAATGGAGTTTATCCTAGGTATGAAGGTAGAATCTAACCTTAGTAACACTGAAGCTTGTCTGAATACACATAGCTCTTCACGAATGGACAACTCACCAAGTTCTGAGACTCTTTTAGCCGAAGTAATAGCTATTAAGAACAGAACCTTCCATGTGAGGTGTTTAATGTCTATGGTCTTGAGAGGTTCGAAGGGTTCCTTAGTGAGTCAGTACCATGTGTAGGTCCCAATTGGGGTATTGATGGACAGTAGGAGGCTTAATGAGCGTTGTGGCCCTTAAGAATCTCTTGACATAATAATTGTTAGATAGCCTGTTGGCTAACTTTTGAGGCAGCGCCAAAGTGATCACAGAGAACTGTCTTTCGAGCGTATTAGGTTTGAGACCTTTGTCTAATCCTTCTTGGAGGTATGAAAGGAAGGAGCTCACTGTAATCTTGGGTGGCAGGAGTTTGTTGATTTTGCACCAGTTTGTGAATGACCTGTAGGAGTATTCATAAATTCTTCTGGCAGATGGCCGTCTTGAATTTATGATTGTTTGTGCAATCTTATGAGAGAGACCGTCATTTAACAGGTTTTGGCGTTCAACATCCACGCGTGAAGTTTCAGCCATTGTGGGTCTGGATGACAGACTTGGTCTTGAGTTAGGAGGTCTGGATGTATTGGTAGTTTGAGTGAGCCCTGAGACATGGACAGGATCTCGGAAAACCATGGCCTTCTTGGCCAATGAGGGGCAATCAGGATGAGGAGTGCTGTCTTTTATTGCTTTTTTTAATTTTAAAACATTATTAAAAATACACACTAACTGATATACAAATCACAAACAACATATTCAACATAATACATAGAATATTCAAACATTACATCAGACATACATTTCCAATATCTTCCCAACTTCTCTTCTTTCTTTGTCATTTCAATTTCTTATCCTGTTCTTCCACCTGTTCTATTATTCTCATTCCTTACTCCTTCCTTTATCATCACCTTCCACCTCCATTTGTGATGATATCACCAACTACCTTTCATCCCTCAACCTTCCGTCACTTACTCTAACCTTCAACAACCTTCTAAAACTTTCTTACTTCAAGCAGCTTCCTTCTCCTTTAAATGCTGATCGTTTTATTTCTTCTTAGTTCTGACTTTCTTCTACTAGCTCCTTGTACCTTCACTTACATTTTTGCATTCATAAACTATGTATGATTATCACATAAAGATTGTCTAATCCCAGCCCTACATTTTGAAACTTAATTAAATCCACTTTTCCTCTCACGATTCTGGGTATGTGTTCAAATTATAATCAAGTTACAAACATTTGCCTTAGTGGCATATTATGTATTCCAGATCTTTCCTAAATATTCTGTCACCTTTTACCATGTTTGATCAACCTCATTTGTTGTTTCTCCTCTTAATATTAAAGTTAATTTATCCATCTAGTTTCATTAGCCAGTCTTTTCTATCAGTGATGTCTCCTGTTTTCCATTTTTGCGCTAAGGTTATTCTTGCTAAAGTGATCGCATAACAGAGAATTTTGCCACACTCTTTCTCCAAAACATCATTAACCATATTCAATAAATACATCTCAGGCAGTTTCTGTAAGGTAATACCTAGCATTTCTGATAATGAAGTCTTTATCATATCCCAATATTTCCCTATCTCTTTACAAGACCACCAGCAGTGAAAGAAGGTACCTTGTTCCTTTTTGCGTTTCCAACAAAGAGGGGATTTGTTTTTGTATATTTTAGAGATTTTTTCAGGTGTTAAATACCACCGGAGGTATATTTTATAATAATTTTCTCTCGTTCTTTGTGAGGCCGAATATTTGAAGATGTTACGCCATGATTTTTCCCATTTTGCCAATTCGAGGTTATGACCAATGTTTTTCTCCCATTTTATCATCACATCTTTAACCACCTTTGTCTCCAATTTTTCATGCAGCAAAAACTTATAAAGTTTCCCAATCGTACCTTTTGTGTTTGAATTGATAATCTTAAAAATTTCAAGTTCCTTATCTTTTCCCATAAACCCTATATTTCTCTTATCCATTTGATATCTTTCCGCAATTTGTCTGTAAGGGAACCAATTAATTACATGACCTTCTCTTGCTAACTCTTCTTGAGATTTTAATTTTGTCTCTTCTCCATATCTTTTCAATAAAATCTTATATGTAAGCCAATTTTCATCCTGTATCATTTCCCTCCTTTGAAAAGCCTCTTGTGGTGAGACCCAATCTGGTAATTTCCTCATTACTCTTTTTTTATTCTTTTTCCATACATCTAATAAAGATCTTCTAATACAGTGATTATTAAAGATTTTGTTCAATTTCTCTTTTCCATAAGCAAGGTAAAGCATACCCATAACGCAAGCCTTCAACTTCCAAAGCTAATAAACTATTGTCTTTAAGGGTAATCCATTCCCTCAACCAAGTTAAGCAACATGCACTGTAATATAACTCTAAGTTTGGAAGCCACCCCTCTGTTCTGAGTATTGGAGAATTTTTAGCCAAACACGGGGGTGTTTCCCTTCCCATAAAAAAGACGTTATTTCTTTGTTCCAATTTTTAAATGCTTTTCTTGAACTTGGGATTGGAATAATTTGGAACTGGAAAATTAATTTTGGAAGTAATAGCATTTTAACTGCTGAAATTCTACCTAGAAGTGAGAACTTTGCTCTGCTCCATCTCCCCAAATCTTTCTCAATTTCATTCCACAAAATCTTGTAATTTTTTTCAAAAAGCTTTATATTTCTGTTAGTCATATTTATTCCTAGATATTTCACTGATTTCTGTATATTTATTCCCGTTAAAGTATTTAGTTCTGTCTCCTCTGTTTTTGATAAGTTTTTAGTTAAAAAAGATGATTTGTCTTTATTTAATTTACAACCTGTTATACAGCCGAATTCATCAATCTTTTTTACCAGGAGTTCTGCACTTAAATTTGGTTCATCCAGTATTATTGCTAGATCATCTGCATAAGCCCTGATCTTAAAATTGTGTTTTTTTCATTTTTAGTCCTCTAATTTCATTCTCTTCTTTGATATTTTTGATTAACATTTCAATCATCAGAATAAATAATAACAGGGACAGGGGACAACCTTGCCGTGTTCCTCTTTCAATTTTAAAGCTTTGAGTTCTTTGACCATTTACGCAGACCCACACTGTTTGATTTTTGTAAATTTCCTTTATCCATGTTCCACATTGGTTTCCTAATTTCATTCTAACTATGATTTCATATATAATTTCCCAGCTCACCGTATCAGATGACTGGTATTCTTGACTTTGTTGGGCGGTATTGTTGTTCTTTCTGAATCCTCGAGACTGGTATTGTTGGCGGCCATAGGGCTTGCGGTCGGATCCCTGTGATCTATTGGATCTGTTGTTTCTAGAATGAAAGGAATTGGACTTATATGGGCGAAAGGAGCCTTGTCCCTGATGAGAAGACCATTTGTTGTCTCTTTTGGGCAAAGATGGCAAGGCCTTCTTTTTATCCTTGGTTTCGATGAGTACTGGTTCAAGAGACTCGCCAAAGAGCTTTTGGCCGCCGAATGGGGACATGGTTAGATTTTGTTTGGACCTGGCATTAATGATCCAGTTTTTTAATCAGATCTGTCTCCTGGCTGGGATGGAGGCAGCTTGAGCTTGGGCGCTCAGCTGAATGACATCCAGGGAAGCGTCGGCAGAAAAGGCCAGGATTTTAAGAAGTTTGTTGACCCCCTGGCGGACCTTGGTATTGTCTCTAGGGATCTCTTGTAAGATATCCTTGGCCCATGAGAAGGCAGCCCTTGACAAAATTGATATGGCTGAGGAGGCCCTGATAGCTGTAGACGAGGCTTCGAAGGAACTTTTTAGAGCTGTATCTGCCCTTTTGTCTTCTGGGTTTTTAAGGGCATTGTTTCCATCCTTGACAGACGTGACCAAGGCTGAGACAGGAGCATCCACAACCGGGACCTGTAGTTTAGACATGGTTGGTTGAGGGAGATTGTAAAATCTTTTGAAGGCCTGAGGACTGGGGCATGTGGTTGCTGGCTTTGCCCATTCCTCTCTGATGACCTTCATGAAATCAGAGGTGAATGGAACCTCTAAGGGAGATTGAGCTGGCTTGGGAAAGGAGTCACCTTTTCCTTGAGGGAGGTCAGTGTCTATCTGCTGAGGGGTAGTGGTGTTTGGTGTTAATTCAGGGGTTTTGATTGCCTTTTTAAACAAAATCTGAAAATCATCAGGTGGAAATAATCTGTTGGATGAGGGGGTAGATTCCTCATTGCTCCCATCCTGAGATAAATCATCCCCAGAGAACTCTACATGCTCTCTATCATGGGGTTTATAGAGGAGGATCTCTGCATCATCTTCTTCATTGGAAGAATGAGATGACAAAATAGGCTTTGCCTTTTTAGGCTTTGAGGGCCGGCTAGCAGAGGGAGTTGGTCTCTTTAATTTTGTCTGGCCCTGGCTGGATGAGGATTCCAGAGGAGTTTTGGCACCTTTTTTGGAGAGGGGCCTAATGGCGGGCTTTTTGGGAATGAACTTGCCCCTTTTGGAGGGGGGAATGGACTCCAAGGAGGAGTGGGGGGATAAGGCCTTTGGTCTGGATTGGGCATCCTGGCCATTGGAGTGGGGGGAGGCTATGGTCTGGTCTGAATTAGGGAGGCCTGAAGAGTTTCTTGCCCTCCCCGCGAGTAGGGAAATGGCGGTGGAATTGGGCTGTTGTCCCACTAATGCCGCGGCTTGTAGGGAGATTAAGGAGGCTATCAGGGTAGATAGCTTCGGAGGCAGCGGCTGCAGGTCTGGGACTTGGGCAGCGGGGGGCTTACCCACTCCTGGGTCGATGAGGGTGTCTGTCGCGGTCAGGACCCGATCCTGGGAACTGGATCTGCGATGGGGCTGGGAGAGGTGCGGAGACAAGGGTTCTCCCTCCTCCGACCTGGCCCCTGAAGCCCTGGAGCCAAGAAGCTCTCCTCCGACTTTGGAGGGCATGGGGCGTCTAGGTTGGTCCCGCAAAGAGACCGCCGAATCCCCAGACATACTGCGGCTGTCCTCGAGGTCCCCCGCCTCTGACATGGTCCTGGTCTCCTGGCAGCACTGGACTGGGGTAGCAAGGAGAGAGAGAAAGGGCAGTGCAGGAAAGGAGGACAGAGGATGAAGGAAAAGGAGGTTTTTTAAAAAAGGTAGAGAAGGCAGATAGAAAGGCAGAACCGAGAGGTGTGCGACTGCTCAGAACTGAGGCGCAAAATAAACTGAAGCTACCAAGGGAGGTTGGTTCCATCTAGTGGTGGCTTCTTCAAATTAAAATATAATGTCCTGTTTGCATCAGAGCGAGTCATAGAATGCCAACCCGCTTCTTCAGGATACCTTCACCCCATTGCTGGAAAAACTAGGGATTGCTCTTAAATAAATGGTCATGCCACAACTTTTGATAGTTTCTCTTGATGTGTAACCTGTACTTAGAACAAGAGGACAGACTCTGAAGACACAGAATGTTTTCCAACTGGCAAGGAGTCAGGCAAGGCTGCATTTTATTACCCTATCTGTTTAGCTTGTACCCTAAACATATCATAAGTAAAACTGGGTTAGATTCTGAGGAAAGAGGCATGAAAATTGGAGGGAAGAATGTCGACAACTTAACGTATATAGATGTCACCATACTACTTCCAGAAAATAGCAAAGACTTGGAACTATTACTGAAGAAAGTCAAGGAATTGCAAAGGCAAATTTACAATTGAACATTAAGAAAATAAAAATTACTGTAAGACTACAAATGACTGACATAACTTAACGCAGACAATGAAGATACTGAAATAGTCAAAGATTCCCTACACCTTGGCTGTGTCAGCAATCATAATAGAGTCTTCAATCAAGAAATCAGAAAACTAGGATTCAGAAAGGTAGCAATGAAGGAAATAGACAAGATCCTTAAGTGTAAAGATACAGCACTGCATACTAATGCCATGGTATTACTGAATTTTATGTAAGGATGTGAAAGCTGTTAAGAAGAGAATCAACTAATTTGAAATGTGGTTCTGGGAAGTTCTATGGATACCATGAACTGCTAAAAAGACAAATAATAAGTCCTAGAGCCTAAACTCTCCCTAGAAGCCAAGATGACTAAACTGGGACTACTGTAATTTGGACATACCATGAGAAGACAGGATTCACTAGAAAGGATAATAATGCTTGGTAAGTTAGAAGGTAGTAGGAAGAAGACTGCATTCCAGATGGATAGATTCAATCAAGGAAGCCAGAGTCCTGATAATTTTTCACATTAAATATCCAGGGAAACCAAAAGGCAATAGGGATATTGATCAGATTTGGATGACCATAATTTTGGTTTAATGAAGACCAACAGGCACTCACAGAGACACTTAGCTTCTCTCCTTGCATGAACAATTAAACAAACCAGGAACTACAGCTAAACAAAGACCCCCAATATGCCCAAGCCAAGAAAGAGTTATTAGTTCCAAGCAAGCCAGAACAAGCTGGCTATATCCTGGCTTGTCTGCAGGCCACTATCTACAATACCAGAGTTGACATGGGAAGCAAAGCGGCTGTGTAGTGCCTGAATCTCATGTATAACTTGTATTAAACTGAGATTTTGATCACCCAAACTATACTATTGTACTGTATGAACTAACTCCAAAGAGAATTTCCATGCACATTCAGATAGCTGTTGCCAAGGGGCACTTGCCTGTTTCAGTGCTGGGGAACATGGAATTAGCTCACCAATTCGATTTATTCCAGCGTTGATCTTTTTCTTTCTATGCCTTTCCACTAGAAAAAAACAAAAACAAAACACAGAACATTGGCAACACACTCAGCTACAATGAGACATTTCTCTTCTGGCTGCAAAACAAGGCATTTGTTTCTGCATGCTTTATAAAAACCAAACAAACCAACATTGAGACTCAACCTCTTACCTGCATTGTGAGTTTCACGGTTTTTCTTTCTGTATTAAAAAAACAAAACAAGAAACGATAACATGAAGAAGAATTGTGTATTGTTTTCTAAGATGTTTTCTTTAATCTATGAAAATATAGATTACTGCCACATGTGCTTGCAGAACCATTGGCATACTAATGGTCATCATGATATTCAGTGCTGAAGATATACGGGCCCCATACAGACAGGTCAAAATAAAGCTGCTTCGGGTCACTTTGGAGGTATGGGGTTTCAATGATGCACGTGTCCCAAGAGTCCAGAAGCTGCACCAAAGCTGCGCTCCAGTCCTTAGGACTGGATTGTGACTTTGGTGTGGCTTCCGGACTCTTAGGACGTATGCATCATTTAAACAGCATACCTCCAAAGTGACTTGAAGCAGCTTTATTTTGGCCTGTCTGTATGGGGCCAAGATGTCTTCCTCTGCAGCATTGTTCATAGAGGGACAGGACTGACTGACCACTTTAGCTGCAATTTTGGTATTAAACTCTCATAAAATGCAGAAATCTTCTATTCTACCACATTCAACTGTAAGCTGTAAAAAAATAAAACTATATAATAGGATAGGGCAAATGCTATGCATAAAAAGTTACCAAGGTAGTAAGGGATATAACAGGTTTCATTTTCAAGAAATAATAAAATAAATGCTAGCAGACACCAAATGGGATTCTTTTTAATCATTCTTATCTAATACCAAAGTACAGGTATAGCTCAGTTAACAAAGCATCTGACAAAGAATTTCCTTTTCACATAAGTCTTTTGATGCCGTCTCCACTCTCCTATTTCTTCCTTTTCTCCTAGCTAGCTGGAATGGTTTGGGTTTTCTTTTTCCTTTAAGGAAAGATGGGGATAGAGGGTAGGAGAAATGGACTGTCAATATTGGGTTGCTTGAGCATGCCTGCAGTAAACAATGCAATAAAAGTTTGTTGTGGGAAATAATGGGATTCTGCTACAGCAGATCTCACTACAGTTTATATGTGCCTGCCTACAACAGGCAAGCTAAACAGCAACTGCCTCCAGGATCCCTTACTGACCATGAACCAATACCAAAAAAGACAGAGAGGGAGAGAAAAGATACATCAGCCTCACCAGCTATCCCCAGCTAGTTTTAAACAAGTGCAGGTCTGTAAGTCTGGTCACCAATATGGAATCGTAAAAAAGATGGAGGCTGATAAAAGAAAATGTCATTCCAGGATGCATTTTGGAAGAAACCACGATGCGGTCTATTTTAGCTTCAATAAGTTTTTGCTTACTTATTGTAGGCTTCCCTCACCGAGTTGTTTCATTTCACATGTGCATATAGTTAGCTTTGAAGAAAAAGTTTGCTGAGACATGTCGAAGTGCTCTTTTTTTCCTTTCTTTTTGTGGTGTAGGAACCCATCTCTATTCTTTCCATGTTATTTCTTTTTCTTTCTTTTTGTGGTGTAGGAACCCATCTCTATTCTTTCCATATTATTTCTATCTCTGGTACCAAATTTTCTGTTAAAGAAGCAATGCTCAGGAACACATCTACTTTGTTACTAAACTAATAATAAAAAGCAAAAGGCAATATCAGCACAGTTATAGTTCCTTCTTCAGTGAAAACTTCTTTAGTGAACAGCTGAAGTCTCTCTCAAAACCTACCAGTTAATTCAGAAGCCATGGATATCAGCATTTCAGCAGTCTGAAAACTCTTAAGGAAAGACATTTGATTCTCTTTATATCCTGGGTATGCCAAACATTGCTAAGATAGTTGTTCATTAAAGAAGCTTCGCCATAAGAAGAATTGTTATTTAAATAGAAGGATATCTAGAAATCCTGTCTTGCCCACTGCCAATTTCTCCTTCAGGCTTTCTGATTCTTTTCTGTTTACTGCTCATTTTGAAATCAATCTCCACTTCTCATTCATGGTGTAAACGTCCTATATTTAATGTCTATTTTGCGATCACATTTGTACTGTTTTCACTATTGCTCTTTGTGTTACTGTCATAGAATCATACAGTTGGAAGAGACCCCAAGGGCTATCCAGTCCAATCCCATTTTGCCATGCAGGAATACACAGTCAAAGCACCCAAAGATGGCCATGCAGCCTCTGTTTAAAGACCTCCAAAGAAGGAAACTCCACCATTCTCCAAGGGAGTGTGTATCAGGAAGTTTTTCTGAAAGTTAAGATGGAATCTCCTTTCCTGTAGTTTGGACCCATTGCTCTGGGTCCTATTCTCTGGAGCAGCAGAAAACAAGCTTGCTCCCTCCTCAATATGACATCCCTTCGAATATTTAAACAGGGTTATCATATGTCCTCTTACCCTTCTCTTCTCCAGGCTAAATATACCCAGCTCCCTAAGTCTGTCCTCATAAGGCATGGTTTCCAGACATTTCACCACTTTGATCGCCTTCTTCTGGAAACGCTCTAGCTTGTCAACACCCTTTTTAAATTTATCCTTTTTGAATACTATCATCATTTTCATTCCAAGTTGTTCAGGATCTAGTTGCTTTTTTAAAATTATAAATGTGTGCAATTTTTTTGTACATGTTAGTTATTTTACTTGTTACACTCACCTACAATAGCATGAATATATTTATCACAAGGGTTTGTATCAGTGCTAGTTGGTGTTCTATTTTTAATTTGACACAGGTGAAATAGAGCTGCTTTGTAAAGCATACTAATATTAATACCTTAATAACACCACTGCTTATTAATCTCTGTTGCAGCTAAGTGTATTTATGTTTTTGTTTCTTGCTTGTGCCTTTGGTTTTGCAACTACTGCCTGCCTGTTCTACTTGAGAACTGCTTTCCAACAACTTCTGGAGGGTCTTGTGAGTCCCACCCCAGCCTACAGTGACCTTTTGTCTCCCCCCACACCAGCCCCAGTAGCCATTCCAATCGTGACACTTACCGGTGCTGCTTCTTAAGAGGAGCCTTCTCTGTCATCTCTGGCATAGCTTGAGACAGAAATATCTTAAAACAACAACAACAACAACAACAACAAAACAAACCCACAGAAAATTTGGTAACAATTCTAGAAGCACCAAACACTGTAGTGGACTTTGAAAACCTAGACTTCAAGCACTTTCCCTTCTTCAAAGCTAAACCCCTGGTGGCTTCTTATGTTTTTCTGCACCAGTCGAGCCAACCTAGTAAATACATTAACAAAAGTTACTTGATGCCTCCTTGCCAAAACACTATTTTTGCTCTGCTGAATGGCTGTCTACAAGCCTGCATTAGCATTCCAGATTCTTCTATGGCCTGTTACAGACTGCCAAAATAAAGCTGCTTCGGGTCTCTTTGGGGGTACGCTGTTTAAATGATGCATGCATCCTAAGAATCCGGAAGCTGCACCAAAGCTGCCCTCCAGTGCTTAGAAATGGAGTGTGGCTTTGGCAAGACCTCCGGACTCTTAGGACCCATGCATCATTTAAATAGCATACCTCCAAAGAGACCCGAAGCAGCTTTATTTTGGCAGTCTGTAACAGGCCTATGTGTTGTTTTTCAAACCACACTTCTAAATAAGATAGGTCAAATTTTTCCATTTCTTGGAACCTCAGTCAAGGAGTTAGTGTCATTTGAGCAATTAAACACAATATTTTTAATGAATTGGAAACTGGGGGAAGTGAAGTGTCCACTCTGGAGATTAGGGTTCAATTCCCTGCTTGGCCATGATACCCACTGGGTGACCTTGGGCGAATCACATGCTCTCAGCCTCACAGGAAGGCAAACGCAAGCCTCATCTGAATAAATCTTGCCCCAAAACCCCATGATAGGGTTGTCATAGGGTCGTTGTAAGTCAGAAATGACTTGAAGGCACACAAAAACAACAGCAGCAGCATCTATTCCCTTACATACCAATATTTCAGGTGTGCTGAAATATTTCTTTTATTTCACAACATTAAATTGTTATTAATGTTGGGTTTCATCTTGAGGGCCATCATTATTGTTTCATGACTGCAAATTATCTTGAGCTATCCAAGTTTTGTTGCATACGAAATGTGTATTCCACACTTGGGGTAATATTCCTGCCTCTTGCAGCAGATTCTACCTGTGGGAACAGGGGTCCCCTGATGTAACAGTCTGAGGACTAGGACTCTAGGAAACCAGGTTTGAAGCCCTGCTCAGCCATGGAAGCCCACAGGGTGACTTCAGGCAAGTCATACTATCAGCCTCAGAGGAAGCCTCTGGTCAAATCTTGGCAAGAAAGCTCTGCAACAAGTTTACATTACGGTGGCCAAAAGTAAGAAATAACTTTAAGGCAAACAACAAGGAGTCCCGTCCAATACTCTAATAAAAGCTAGGCCTCAGCTGTACCACTTCAGAATGCAGGCTAATACTCACATTACTGATTTCACCTTAGCCCTTCTCAACTACACTAGTTTTATATGTAGACCATAAAGCATTTCCCTCCCTGATCACCCACCTGCAGTCTAAAGTAGCACAGCTGAGGCACATGTTTACTACATCAATGGGAGCCAGTTTGTCAGAATTCATCTCAGTATCTGTCAATAGGTATTCTTTTTGTTTGACAGATATTCAGCAGAAACATCCAGAGTGGACACTATGTTTACAGAAGTGTACCATGCCACTTGTTGGAAGGATTCACCTCTGAAGAATAAAACCTTACTGTGCCAAATAGCACAGAGGAACATGCCACTCCAATTGACTTTAGGTCCATCCAATCCAACCCCTACCATGCAGGAACTTACAATCAAAACATCCCCGTCCAGCGTCTGTTAAAAAACCTCCAATGAACGAGACTCCAACACATTGCTAGGTAGTGTGTTCCTCTGTCAAACAGCTCTTACTGTCAGGAAGTTCTTCCTAGTGTTGACGTGGAATCTCTTTTCCTGTAGTTTGCATCTATTGCTCTGGGTCCTGTTCTCTAGAACAGCAAAAAAACAAGCTTGCTCCATCCTCTATATGACACCCCTTCAAATATTTAAACAGGGCTATCAGATGACTTCTTAACCATCTCTTCTCCAGGCTAAACATATCCAGCTCTATAAGTCTCTCTTCATAGGGCTTCATTATTACCAGACCCTTCACCATTTTAGTTGCCCTCCTCTGGAGATGCTCCAGCTTCTCAACATCCTTCTTGAATTGTGGTGCCTAGAATGGACACAGTATTCCAGGTGAGGCCTGACCTAAGCAGAATAGAGTGGCACTATTACTTCCCTTGATCTAGATACTATACATCTATTGGTGCAGCCTAGAGTAATATTGGCCTTTTTAGCTGCCACATCACACTGTTGACTCACATTCAATTTGTGGTCTACTAGGATCCTAGATCCCTTTCACACGTAGTTTCATTCAGCCAGGTGTCCCCCATCCTATATCTGTGCATTTTATTATTTCTGCGTAAGTGTTATACCTTACATTTCTCCTGGCTGAAATTCATTTTGTTAGCTTTTGGCCCAGCTTTCTAATCTATTAAGGACATTTTGAATTCTGATCCTCTCCTCTGGGATACTAACTACTACCCCTAATTTGGTGTCATCTGCAAATTTCATAAGCATGCCTTCATCTTAACAGATGAGTCAAAGACAACTTCTCAGTACGAGTGTTGGCTGTTGAACACACGGCATGAAAAAACATGATCTCTTACTCATCTGGAAGGACAGAATCTTGAGGAGCCCTATGAAGAGAACTTCCATCTTAATATAATCAGCACAGACAAGTTGAGTGTCTTGGGAGTTCAGGCTTAAAAGCCTTCATTTTGGGCAAGAACAGCACCTAGTTATTCCGTAGCTCGTGATTCATGGTTCCAGGTGTTTTGGACACATTGACTTTGGATTGCCCCATCTGATCTTTGATTGTACTGGAGTGCCATTATTGGACTTTTATTCCTGCCTGGATCCTGCATTCAGGATCTGCCCTGCCTGGCAAGATTATCTACAGGTCTTGTTCTGATGTGGTGTGTCTTGTTCATACCAAATAGAAAACAGGTACCCAGTTTCAGCTAGTTGGGACTATTTTGCTTCCAGATCTAAAATACTGAGGAGCCTGCTTTAAATTTGGAGTATGGCTGATACGGATTTTAGGTCAGTTTTCATCCTATTGTCAATTCTGAAAGAACCTCCAAAAATAAAACCTCATAAGCCATTTGAATTCGTAGCTTTTTCTACTTATTGGACATGGTTTTTCTTCATACTAAAATGTAAAAATAATTAAAAAAAGAGGTTAAAATACCATCTAATGTTAAATCTTTCCCCTCCCAGTCTTCCATAGTTGTCTACTCCTACTTTGAAAGCTTAAATTGCTGAAAGAAATCTAACTGTTTATAAATCTGACCATTGATGTATAAAGCAATGAGTGGGCTTCTTTTTTACATCAGAAGGCACCTGTCCAAAAAAGTAAAACACATCCTCCCCTTAAATAACCATGGAATGGGTTTCAATTATTGGAGTCCAAATAGGCCCTATCATCCTTAGCTCATAAAGGCATTCCTTGTCATTATTCTTACTGGATAGCGCTGGGTCTTTGATCCTTCAAGGATCCGATCCAAACTACCAACCTGATCCTTCAGAAGCAGCTAGGACTCACATGTTGCCAGCAGCCAGAACTGCTAATTTCCCAGACCACCAAAACTTATATCATATCTGGATTAAGTTTCCACTTATCTTCTCTCATTCATTTCAAATCCAGTTATTCTCAAGTAGGTGTGCATAAAAGGGAGAAAGGGGAAAGATTCTGCTCCTATCCTGTGTTAATTCCCCAACCTGACATTATAATCCCCTCCAAGCATCTCTAAAAGCATGCAGACATCTGATTTAGTCCTCAGTGAATTCATAGCAGAGAAATAACCCAGAAGGAACAACTCAGTCTTACCACTTTATTCAGAACTAACTACCACTGAGTTAAGTGGGACATCCCACCAACTAAACTACACCGGAGCACAAACTCAGCCACTACAAATGCCATCTCTCTGAAAATAAACACATCCTTTAAGAGGCATTTGGATCTTCTCCAGTTCATACGAAATGTGTAAAACAGAAGATTAAGTGAGGCAAAAGTGCTGAGCTGCTCTAATGGACATACAAGAATGCTGTGCAAGGAAGGGCTTTCTTTTCTTTTCCTTTTCATTTGTTCACCTGGAAAAGACAACTATACATACCTACTCAATGATTTATGCAAAACTGCCTTCTCTATACATGTGGACACTAGGTTTCAACTCTCCACAAGTAAGTACACAAGATACAAGGACCATGGGTCAAATGCAGATCAAAATAGGGACTACAGTCAAGAATCCAGAAGACTAGGACTGGGAAGGGAAGTCATGAAAGAGCTAGAGAAGACCCTAAAGATATACAAGGTGAAGGTTAAAGGTAAAGGTAGTCCCTTGACATGAATGTCTAGTCATAACTGACTGTAGGAATGGTGCTCATCTCCATTACTAAGCTGAAAAGCCAGCATTGCCCAAAGACGATTCTGGTGGTCATGTAGCCAGCATGACAACACCAAACGCTGTTTACCTTCCCACCAAAGTGGTACCTATTTATTTATTGGCACGTTTACATGCTTTCAAACTGGTAGGTTGGCAGAAGCTGGGACTAGTGACGGGAGTTCACTCCATCACATGGCTCTTGGGCCAAAAACTGCCAATTTCCCGATCTTCCAATTTTAACCACTAAGCCACCACATCCCTCAAAGACATACAAACAAGCACTAAAGTTTGAATCGTCCAAGCCACTGTATTCCCCATCAACATGTATGGCTGAGAGAGCTGGATAGTGAAGAAAGTCGACAGAAAGAACATCAACTCCTTTGTGATGGGATGCTGGAGAAGAGTACTGAGGATCCTATGGATGGCCAAAAAGACAAATGAATGCATCCTTGAGCAGATGAAACGAGACCTCTCTTTGGAAGCCAAGATGATTAAGCCAAGGCTGTCGTACTTCAGCCACATCATGAGAATACAAGACTCATTAGAAAAGACCATGATACTGGGGAAGGTAGAGGGCAGCAGAAAGAGAGACTGCAGACCAGATAGATCAGTGGTTCCCAACCTTCCTAATGCCGGGACCCTTTAATACAGCTCCTCATGTTGTGGTGACCCAAACCCATGAAATTATTTCCATTGCTACTTCATAACTGTAATTAAATAGGTGTTTTCCAATGGTCTTAGGCGACCCCCACAAAAGGGTCATTCGACCCCCAAAGGGGTCCCGACCCACAGGTTGGGAACCATTGAGATAGATGGACTCAGTCAGGGAGACCATGGGCCTGAGCCTAAAGGACTTGACCAGGGAAGCTGAGGGATATCCTGGAGGCAGGACTCTCATGCTCACAGTCTGGCCATTGAGTTGCGGGCAGCTGACAATAACAACAGAAAAAAACATGGGAGGAACTGACTGATTGAGCGGAGGATTGTGTTTCGTCGTGGCCGCTCATTGGCTGCTTTGGATATGTGGGCGAGCCAGGGCGCGTGAGGGGCTGAGCAGGAGGAGGGTCCCCGCTGCGGGGCTGCAGCTGCCCAGGACGCCGAGACGCCTCCGGTGAGTGAAGTGCTCTGGGCCCCGGATGGAGGAGGAGAGGGAGCGGGCGGCTATGTCTGCGGCAGGAGACCCTCCAGGGCCTGAGGGTGCCTCTTCCTCCCTGGGCCTCGCCTGACAGCCCCGCTGGACCCCTCTGTTCCTTGGGCCCAACCCAGGAAACCGAGGAGAGAGGTCCCTGCAGAGCCTGGATGTATGGGAGACTCCCTGGGCTGCCAAGCAGGAAAGGAGGGAGGCATATAGGCTCATATCCACACTGCAGAATAATCCACTTCGACACCACTGTGATTCTGGGATTTGTAGTTCGTGAGCCTCCTCTGCCAGAGGCTCTTGCTGCCAAAGCAAACTACAGCCCCCATAATGCCATAGCATTGAAAGTGGCGTCAGGTGTATTGATTCTCCAGTTTGGTTTCAGCAACGGAGGGAAAGGCGTGGTGTGGCTTCAAGGGCTTTCCGACTCAGGGTCACCCAAAGGCCAAGTCGTCATGGCAAGGTCCTTCAGAAGGGGTTGTTTCCCCAAGGGTGAGAGAGTGTGACTTGTGGGTTCACATGGCACCTGTGAAGCCAGCCCTCCCCTGCAGGTCACTGTCCATATTCAAACTATCTTGTTGTGCCTTCAATCCTTTGATTCATGATCTGTTATAGGTATTCTTGGCAAGGTTTGTTCAGAGGAGGCTGAGAGAGTGTGACTTGCCAAGGTCACCTAGTGGGTCTCCATGGCCGAGCAGGGAATCAAACCTGGTCTCCAGAGCCATTCTCCAATGTTCAGCCTATGCTTGTGGTGCTGTGCCTTCAAGCCATTTTCTATTTATTAAGGCACCTATCCTGGTCTTTCTTGGCAAGGTTTTCAGAGGGGGTTTGCCTTCCCTGAGGAGGCGCTGCTGCTCCAGAGACTAGGCCCAGAGCAATGGATGCAAGCTCAGGAAAAGAGATTCCAGCTCAACATTAGGAGGAACTTCGAGAGTAAGGGCTGTCCGACAGTGAAACACACCTCCTTCGAAGTATAGTGGAGTCTCCTTCCTTGGAGGTCTTTAAGCAGAGGCTGTGTGCCATCTGTCAGGATGCTTTGATTGGGAGTTCCTGCATGGCAGGGAGTTAGACTGGATGGCCTTTGCAGTCTCTTCCAACTCAATGTTCTATGAGTGTGACCTGCACAGGGTTCTTATGCAGAGGTCTTGTAGCGCATTTGGACTAATTGTAACAAAGATCACAGTTTTTTGTGGGTTTCGGCTACGAAGCCATGTTCTAGAAGAGTTTGTTCCAGATGTCAGGAATAAATTCTTCCAGAACATGCCTCATAGCCCAAAAAAACCCCCACAAAAAATTGGATGCTGGCCAGAAAGCCTTTGACTTCAGATGTGAAAAGATTGTAGCAGAAGCTTTCGTAGACTAGAATGTTTCATGCCACGTGTGTTAAAGGTAAAAGTTGGGGCTGCTAAAGGTATTTTTATGAGCTGGCCCAGCCAGACCCTTCTCAAATGTAACATGGATATAAATCTCTATTCCACACAAGAGAAAAGAAGACAAAAGCAGAATCACGAGATGGAAGAAACCGCAAGGGCCCTCCAGTCCAGCTCCATTCCCCATGCAGGAACTCTCAATCAAACCATCCCCATTGACAGATGGCCATCCAGCTCTGCTTAATTCTCTCAAGGAGGAGACTCCACTGTCGAACAGCCTTACTGTCATGAAGTTCCTCCTAATGTTGAGGTGGAATCTCTTTTCCTGGAGCTTGCATCCATTGTCTGGGTCCTGTTCTCTGGAGCAGCAGAAACAAACTTGCCCCTCCTCATATGACACCCTTCAAATATTAAACAGGTATATATAACCTCTAACCTTCTCTTCTCCAGGCTAAAAACCCACTCCCTGTCTCTTCTCAGGGGCATTATGTTCTAGGCCCTCACGTTTTGTCACCCTCTTTGGACACGCTCCGCTTCTCAATCTTGAACTGTCGGGCCCAAAACTGGACACGGATTCCAGGCCAATTGTTTTACATCTGGAGAGACAGATTTTTTTTTATTCCATCATAGTAGATTTGTTTAGAAACACTGGGTTCAGTAAG